>NW_026721964.1:0-7992 GCF_029784015.1 Lycium ferocissimum | reverse complement strand
AATAATACCCCAAAAATTAAACTTAAAAATAATTTTTGGGAAATGATTTTACCCCTAATTGCCACGCCCACCCCAAAGTATCCGAACATACAAAGTACGGGCGATAACAATAAACTTTCAAAATTCCAATTTTTTTCCCTTGGCTTCTTCCATATTTCCGCATCAATATTTTTAATGAACAACATACATATTGAATAACTTCAAAATATTGCCCCATCTCTAACTAATCACAATCATTTCAAACTTTCCGAATATGCAAAAATGCCGGATATAACACAATCATTATGAGGCGAGACTAGCAATGAATAGCAACACCACGAGAAAAAATAAAATAAAATTATAAAGCTTCTATGAAAGAAGTAATGGAAACCGATAAGCACGTACATCGAGACTCGAGTAACGAACATAAAAATATGGTCATTGTGTCCCATTGGGTCATCCATGGAGATTCTGGCTACATTTCGATTTCATTTACAAAGGTTTCGAACGTTTGAACATTACTTTACCTTATGGCACAAAGTTTATGGATTCAATTCTATTGGAATGAAAAGGAACAAATTTAGGTGTCGTTTCCGAGGGGTAGGACTTTTTCCGAGGGCCGATTTCGACTTATAATAACTAAGACACCAAGGGAAGGAGAGGTGGACTTCACATACCTTTTTCCGCTTTGCACACGTCTCCAAACTCAAGCTCCATGTTCGCCAAAATCTACAATTTGGTCACAATTACCAAAGGTTAATCTTAACCCATACTTGCCCATAAACAAAATTGGGCAGCACCTCCCATACGTATAACATCCCCGAGATTCATACTCGGCCAAAATAACAACAACCATACCAACAACAATATAAACAACATCAACAATCGACTAAAACGCATTCTAGCGCAAATAGTCTTATTTTCCAAATAATGCAACAACTCCAAGTCCAACCTTACACTTACAACCCAATATCAATATGTTTATATTCACATACTAATTTAAGATTATTCAAACATAACAAGAGCATTCCAAGCTATATATCCAATTTTCGACAATTCCGACAATTTCCATATTCAATCCAAAATTCTCATATATGCAACGAGACCATTCCAACGCACTTTCTACTTACTAATTCATCTCCAACAAGCCACTTATATTTAATTCAACTCAATTCAATTCTTTTAAAGCAATTCAATACAATTCCATACAATTCAATATAACTCAATACAATTGAATTCACATGATATTCCAACAATACCATCAATATACTACTTACCCATATCTTCCAATTTGTGAAACAACAACAACATTTTTTTTCCTTCTTTCAAATTCAATCACAACAACCAAATTTTCATTCCTCCAAACCATTTAATCTTTATTCTATCATAGAACCTACCATAACAACAATTGCCATTCTACATAAAATCAATTCACCACACCCATACCACTACCTACATTCGGCCAACCCTCCATATGCATGTTTTTCATGGACTTCCATATTCTCTATACACCACAACATAAAATTAACTCAATCTTTCAACACACAACACACAACATACACACACTCACGCACACACACATACACTTCCATCACATGAATCTCATCCATCTTCATGCACACAACATACTCACACATCCACAACACATAAGAAAAGAATTAAACCTTACCTTTTTCCTCACTTCTTCACTTGACTTAAGTTGGCAACTTGTATGAGTACAAGTTCTTCTTGTTCCACAAATCACTTCACCTTACTAAGGACTCTTCAAGGAATTGTTTGGCTATGAAGAAACAAGTTGGAACCTCTCTCTTTCTCTTTCTTTTTTTTTTCGGTTTTTCTCTCTTCTTTTTTTTTCTCAAGGCCGAATGGCCATTTCTCTTTTCTCTCTCTCTTGCTTTCCAACTCTTGAGAATTCCCAGAAATAAGATGAATGAATCATCTTTCCCCTTATATATATACTTAGCCCCTTCGAATAATAATTAGGCATATTGCCCCCCAAATTGGCTTGGCTTCATTTGGCCAAGTATTGAAAGTGGGGCCCACGGCCAAGTGGCCCCCTTTTCTTGAAAATTCTAGCAAACTTCCTCTAATTCATGAAAAAAATATTTCCCTTAGTTCCAAATTTGCCCCTAGCCTTTCTCCGTATTTTCATGAGTCATTTTGCGAATTTACCTTTTTACCCCCGGCCTTTCTTAATATTCCAACTTTACAATTTCCCATACACAACTTGTGTCACTTGCCTTGACTCACCCGAGGGTACAAAAAATGCGAATGTAATTAGAAGCACAATTAATAGGCCCCGAATCGATTCGGCAAGAAAAAGTCAAGGTGATCCGAGATCGATTGTTAATGTACCCAAAGTCGCCAAAAATCTTATGCGGACAACTACCGGCGAGACTTAGAATTTCAAGTTGATGATGTCACGACCTAACCCCGTAAGCCGTGACTAGTGCCCGAGCTGGACACTCGTATACACCTATTAACTATACTCGTTCACAACTTGCATAATAAAGAACTTATATATAGAAAGGCATGACATCGTCTCAAAACTATCACATATCTATACATATCATAACAACCTGTCTCCCGGGGGAGTTACAAACATCAATAGATAACGACGCATACGAGCCGGCAAGGCTGTCATAATATAGGGGAACGTCCCAACTATCTACGTGCAAGCCGACAAGGCTGCCACTACATACAGTATTCCAAAACATATATATATATATATATATATATATATATATATATATATATATATATATATACGCAAGCCGACAAGTGCCGCCACTACGAATGGGAACGCCCCAAAACATAAGTCATATATACACGACTAAGTGTACACTATATACGTACCCACATATATGTCAACAGTACCCCAAGAGGACAACAAAGAATATACGACGGGACAAAATTCCCCGCCATACCCCCCGGATAAACACATATATACAATCGAGGATCTATACCAAAATCTAGGCTCCGGAACAAGGAGCACTCCAGTGATAGTAACGTATATCCTAAGCCGAGGATCACCAAAATGAGCGTCCGTACGACGGCATGAAACGCCCCCGAAGAAAGGGGGTCACGAAATATGTACCGAGCATGTAAAGCATGAAACAGAAATGATCATACCGAACAAGGAGTATAGAAAAGTAGTACAATAACCGTAAAACCACAAGTGCTCGCCTTTGAAACATAAATCATGCATGTCAATATCATATCCAATTCATTATGGGACTTAGAAACATAATTAGATAATCATCTTGTACATATGCATATATAATGTGTCTCGGCCCTCTAGTGAGGGACTCGGTGAATGGAATCATCATATGTCATCCTGGCCGCCATCCCCGTATCATCATATTATCATATCATCATATACATATACATATACATATAACGTGTCCCCCCCTAGTGAGGGACCCGGTGAATAACTTCCAGTTGAACCGTGCACGATAACGTGTCCCCGCCCTGACTCGTGAAAGAAGTAATAATGTTGTAAGCACGAGCAAGTTGGAGAAACCATATGCATATAAATCATCTTTAAGACTCAATGTATAAGTAGACAAATCAACGCTCGAGTATCGGGATAATAGTCATACTTAGTATTCTTTGAATATCATTACGAACTATGTTAAATAACGTTTCGGGGATCATAGACATGTATCAAGTCAATCCAAGGCAACTTATAAATGTTATGGTCATTAGACAATATAGAGTTTTTCAGAAATAGAAACTTTCAAGAATCATTTACTATCCGATCATATAGAAAGCTCGAGGGCTGTAGCTCGACTATTTTGAGAATTCTAATATCAAGAAGCAAATAAGAATCATAAAACATGCTCGGAACTTATGAATAGAATTACCTCAAAGCTCGTATCGATCATACTTACATCTAGGACATGCCAAAAGAAACAAAGGATAGGCTTTACATACCTTTAGTGTTTACTCGCAACACAACACGTATACGCTGCCTAATAGTATCTCAACCTATATTAAGATGTCAAGAACTACGATTAAACTACGAAGAGGTTCAAAACGCATTCTAATGTTAGTAACTCTTTCTAGATAATTAGACGACGTTTCGCTTTATTTTCAAGCCAACTACATACAATCAAGCCAACATCAATGATCATACGCTCAAGTGCTAACCCGAGACCCTTCAAACAAGACTCGAGAACACTTCGGAAAACCCGCACAATATTCAAAATAGCCCAAACAACATACTACACAACCCGCAATCTTTCAACTCAACAAGAATAACAACAACACATTCCTTTCTTCAAATTTCATAAACTATACCAACAACCACACGTCAACAACATCATTTACATATTTACAATAAACTATATTAACATCATATTAACTTCTACAACATCCCACAAACAATTACTACTTCAACTTGAACCATTAAACCTTCATTCTCACCATAAAATCCATGACAACAACAACCAAAATATCAAGTAAATCAATTCACCATTTTTTCCTCTTAAACAGCCCCTACACGGCTTGGACAAAGCTTTCCAACATCAACATACACACTTTTATATATATTTACACATTACAACATGCTCAAACCACCCTTAATACATGCAAAAGAAGATTAAATCTTACCTTTAACACTCGCTTCTCAACTTGGTTCCAACTTGTGCCTTTGAATTTATACTTGTTCTCGTTGCCCCAATGACTACTCCATGTTGTTATACATCTTCTAAGGAGTTTATTACTTGGAAGAAAATATTTTTGATCAAGGTTTCACAAAATTCAATCTCACAACATGGCCGAGAGTGTCTCTCTCTATCTCTTAGGTTTTCTAATGTTGGTGAAGATGAAAAATGGTTGCTTTGTCATCATATTACTGTTTATATGGTACCTAGGTGTTGGACACATGTCCCACTCATGGCTTGAGCCAATAAAATGTGGCCAAGCCATGGGTGGGACCCACACGGCCAATTTTAACTTAATTAGTGAAATGATTAAGTCTAAATCCCACTTTAATAACCTAATCATGGTTAATTAATCCCTAATCTCCAATATTATTTCTATACCAAATAAAATTTATAAGCAACTTGTGCATTAAACAAAATCGGAGGTAAAAAGTCTCCACCTCGGATCCCAAAATAGTCTTGTCCTTAACTCGTCGCGATTAGCTTTAGAATATCCCAATGTTTAAAAAAATACGGGATATAACATTCTTCCCCCCTTTAGAACATTCGTCCTTGAATGTTATACTAGTCTTACAGGGTCTTATAAGCACTTCGGGGGAGTCCCTTAACTATCATATAGCTTTATTCACCAATCAATATAATCAACGAGGCGTTTAGATTACCTGTAGGCACAGGAAGCAAGTGAGGATGTTTCTTCTTCCTTTCCTCTTCAGCTTCTCAAGTCATTTCCTCCCTGTTATTGTTCCGCCACAGTATCTTAACGGAAGCCACGTCTTTAGTACGCAACCTTCTCACCTGACGATCCAGTATAGCTATAGAGTTCTCTTCGTATGATAGCTCCTCCGTTACCTGGACATTATCCACAGGGAATACCCTAGAAGGATCACCAATATATTTGCGAAGCATAGACACATGAAACACTGGATGTACCGGGTAGGTCTAATTCATAGGCATCCTTGCCTACCTTACGGACAATCTAATAAGGCCCAATATATCTCGGGCTAAGTTTGCCCTTTTTACCGAATCTCATTACACCGTTCATGGGTGACACCTTCAAGAATTCCCAGTCGCCAATCTGAAATTCTAAGCGTCGACGTCGATTATCTGCATGTGACTTCTGTCGACTCTGAGCTGCTAATAACCTTTCCTGAATGAGCTTTATCTCATCAACTGCTTGCCGAATCATATCTAGGCCGATTAACTTAGTTTCACTAACATCAAACCAGCCAATAGGTAACCTGTACTTCCTGCCATACCAGGCCTCATATAGTGCTATCTGGGTATTAGAATCGTGGCTATTGTTATAAGCAGACTCAATAAGTGGTAACTGATCATCCCAGCTACCTCTGAAGTCAATCATACAAGCCCGTAACATATCTCCTGTGTTGTCCGAATAGACGTTCGCTTGTCCATCACCGATAGTGAAGTGTCAGTGGTTAAGATTCATTTATGTCCCCAATCCTTCGGGAATGATCCCGTAGGTTAGTTGTAAACGGGCTCCTTTGTCCGATATACAGATGAACCTCGTAAATGTTACTATCTCTTGATGTATAACCTGTATAGTCCTTAGCCGAATAAGTAGTCCCGATCGAGAGAAAACGGGTCGATTTTGTCACCATTCGCAATAACCCGTATAGAGTCATATTTCCATAGAGTGCGAGGTAAGCTTGTAATGAGGTCCATATTCTGGAATCTTTAGCCTCATACGTTACTTTTTGACTTCTTTAAAAGACTCTAACTGCCACTCTACTGTTTAGCTCTTAATCTCTATCCTTAGAGTTAGTTATCAAGTAGCGATGAAGTTCCCTCATATAATAGCTTTACATAGCCACTCTGTGCTTTAACTATTATCCACTGGTATAATTCTGACACATTTTTGATTTGACATACAAATTCACTGTCATCAGTGATCCGCTGGTTCTGTTCGCCTCACTTAAACCATTCTATAATTGCCTTAATCCAACTTGCAACTGTCACGACCCAACCCCGTGGGCCATGACTAGTGCCCGAGCTGGACACCCGTACACACCTATTAACCATAATTAGCATACAAACAACTTATATACTTACACAGGTCAGTCGTCGTCACAAACTGTCGTGTATAAACATATGTATACATATCGCATATAAGCCGGCAAGGCTATCACAATAACCGCGACATTTCAAGAAAACATATATACACACGCAGCCGACAAGGCTGCCACTGTGGATGGGACCGCCCAAAACATAAATCACACAAACATAGTCGAACAGTAACTATTCATAACCCCCACGTGTCTACGTACCTTCTAGAGTAATCACGTAACCTTATGACGGATGTCAGGGCCCCGCCGTACCCCGAATAAACGTACATATATACAATGAAGGAATCAGTACCAAAATATGGGTTCTCGACAAGGGAGCGCTCCAAGACAAAGCAGTAATGGATGTCCTAAACCGGCGGATCACCAAAACGATCGTTCGTACTGCGGGCATGAAATGCAGCCCCCGAAGAAAGGGTCGGTGACATTATGTACCGAGCATGTAAAGCATCGAATACAAGAAATGTAATCATACCGAAGTAAGGAGTATAGAAAATTAGTACAAAGAACTGTGAAAACCACAAGTGCCTCGCCTTTGAAACATAAATCATGCATGTCAATATCATATCCAATTCATTATGGGACTTAGACACATAAGTGAATAATCGTCTCGTACATACGCATATATAACGTGTCCCGACTCCGCAAGGAGGGACTCGGTAACAAAGTCATCATCTCATCATGTCATCATATCATCATATATATATACCGCACCCGGCCCCTCTAGCGAGGGACCGTGCTGAATAGAATCATCATATCATCATGTCATCATACTCGGCCCATCCCCGTGGGCCGGCTCCATCATCATATCATCATATACACATACCGTACTGCCCCTAGTGAGGGACTCTATGAACAATGCAAAGAATCGTGCACGAATACATACCCGCCCGGACTCGGTGAAAGATATAATAACAGCTAGCACGAGCAGAGTAGTGAGAGACCATATGCATATAAATCGTCATTTCAGACTCGATAGATTAGTAGACAAATCAACGCTCGAGTATCAAACGATAGTCACACTCAGGACTCTTGAAATATCATTACGAAATATGTCACATAACGTCTCAATGATCATAAACATGTATCAAGCCAATCCGAGCCCGCCTATGAAAGTTACGGGCATTATTCATTATAGAATTCTCTATGAACATATCATAGCAATCCGAGACCATATATGAAAGGTGGATATTATACGTTATAGAACACTTTAGGAATAAAAACCTTTTTTTTAAATTCATTATCCAAACATTTAAAAAAACTCG
>NW_026721963.1:0-8126 GCF_029784015.1 Lycium ferocissimum | reverse complement strand
CCCCCCCGCATTCGGGTCGTCAAAGGCCCCTTTCTTCGGAGCTTTTTTTGGGTACTATTCTTTTATGTACATAATTATGGGCATACGGGGTCTGTCCCGCGCTCATATGATATGTCATACTCTTAGAGGCTCGTAGTCCGTGTATGGGGATAGATGTGTACGGCCTCGTCGGCTATTTTCCTCCGTATATCATTTTGTCGGCCTCGTCGGCCCATGTGCGTTGTTGTTGGTACGTACGCCCGTGATATGATATATGATGATCGTTGTCCGGAATGGGACTATTATGGTGTATGATTAGAATGCATAAAATGATTTTGGCTCACCTAGATATTATGTAAATGTATGCGAAGGGTGCCGGGTGGGGCGTAAAATCGGGTGCCGTCGCGGCTCAGGTCGGGTCGTGACATGCGAGCATGAATGCGATGGCGATAAAAGGGACGTCAGTACAAAATAATGTATCGAGTATGTAAGGCAACGATAACTGAAATTGAACTGAAACATACAATCCGTAGGCCAAAGAATGCCCTGAATATCTCTCCAGACCAATCTCATATGAAATGCAATATAATAATATTCTATGTATCTACGGCGACCAATTAGCCGGGCAACCATAAAAATCTCCCAACGCCAACTAGCAGGACAATATGTCTCATCGACCCGTGGGCCGGGCATATCGTCTCATCGAATTGGAGACAGGCATGTACGCTCTTCTTCACCGTAGACCGAGTGCAAAATAAAAATGTCTCACTGACCAAGTGGCCAGGCTAAAGAAAAATATATGTGTATATCATGCATATGTTGAAAACACTGATACTGTAACACGCCTCTTCTGTCTCCCTATAAACTCAAGGACATAGGAAGGGCATGTGGCCCCTCAGAAAGAATGACATAACACTCGGAACTAGACAACAATATGACAAGCTCTACTTTGACAAATCTCAATTCATAAGGTTTATCACGCTCTTACCATATATGGAAACATGCCAAGAAAAGAAGGAACAGCCTTAACATACATTTTCAGTCGCCTTAACCTTAAGTACTTAACGCTTGTCCTCCCAAGCTCGTAAATCTACATTCAAGAGACTTCACGCTATTTTTTTAAGCTTATCGTCACACGGTCGTCTCAAGCCTTTAATTAAAATCCTTTTAGAATGCGGGGAGTGAAAAGCGTCTCCCCGTTTATATGCCTAGCTCGAAATCACAATCCCGTGACCAACAACAACAACAACAATACCAACATCAAAAACATCATCATCAATACAAAATATTCCATAAGATATCCCACACAATGTTTTATCTGATTTCTCAACCAACACTTCATTACACGGCTATCTAATCGCTCTACCTTCATAATTAAACTAAAAGCAACATTAATAAGGAAAGATCCATACCTTATTCTTGTTAAAAAAGAAATATCCTCAATCTTGAGTCCAAGCCAAATCCACCGCAAAACGATACTATACTCACAATTATGCACCACCCGAGCCTTGATTAGTTAAAATCACTCAAATCCCTCAACTTTTTATGACAAAAATGACACTATATGTTGCTGAGCTTTAAGATCTGATTTTGGGTGAAAATGGGGTTTTGACCCTTTATAGGTGGGTAAAGTCGGTTCGGTCATTATGTGCAAATGCTAAGCATCAGAGGGACGTCGGTTACTGTAGCGCGCGTTTCTGCTCTGTCAGCCTAACTTGTAACGTCCATAATTCTCTACTCCGATGTCGTATCGATGAGCGGTTTGTTGCGTTGGAAACTAGACTCGACGAGCTTCATTTTAGGCTTTTGAAACACCTTAAAATCCTAATATACTTGGAAATATACCCCTCCCAAATTTGACCCAAAAATTGGCTAACTTTTTCCAAATTTTTCAACAAACTTATTTTTCTTCGATTTTGCTTGGTCTAGGAACCTTTAGACACTTACTTAATACTTTTTCAGAATATTCATTAACTTTATAAGGGTTCATGGCCTCTCCAGGAAGGCTTACGTTAGTTTACTTACAACGCAAACGACGCAAAATTTTCTCGAGGTGTAACATTAAAGTTTTCATAACTTTCTACTCCACTTTTGAGATTAAAGTTTTCATACTTTCTACTCACTTGTTTACCCGATTCGAAGAATATAAAAACTTCATCAAGTAATTAACGTTTGGTTTTCAGTTCGATGATACAAAAAATTCGCTCATTTATTAACGTTTGGCTTTAGGTTTGAAGATATAAAACCTTCACCAATTTTGTTTAATTATGTTTGTGTTTGTCAATAGAAATGGGAGACCAAACTCCAAATCTGAATGTTACTGCTACTGCCACATCAATCCCTGCGGTTGGTTCTACCTGTAACGTTGCCTCCTCCAATCGTGCTATACTGGCACCCTCTCCGGCAGAGAAGCCCAAAAAATTCACCGGGATTGATTTCAAATGATGACAACAAAAGTTGTTCTTTTACTTAACAAATTTAAGTCTACAAAGTTTCATTAAAGAAGAAGTTCCGGTTATACCCGAATCAACTCCTGAAAATGAACGCTTCATTGTGATCGAGGCTTCAAAGTCCTCGGATTTTTTGAGTAAGAACTATATACTTAGAGGACTGGAGGATGATCTTTATAACATCTATAGTACTGTGGGAACTTCGAAAGAACTATGCGATGTGTTGGAAAAGAAATATAAAACTGAGGATGCCGGATTGAAGAAGCTTATAGCCGCCAAGTTCCCTGACTACAAAATGGTAGATGGAAAGTCCATTGTTACTCAAGTTCAAGAGTTCCAGGTTATCATCCACGATCTCTTGACCGAAGGTATAAGTTTAATTAATACTTCTGCCAAAAGTATTAAGTGTGCTATTATTTACATACTATTTATTGTAGGTTTGGTGATTAGGGAGGCGTTTCAAGTTGCGGCGATGGCTTAGAAAAGTTGCCTCCTTTATGGAAGGAATTCAAAAATTACTTGAAACACAAACGAAAGGAGATGACGCTGGAAGATCTCATCATTCGGTTGAGAATCGAGGAAGATAACAAGGCGAAAGAAAAGAAGGCCAGTGGGAGATCAACAATAGGGAGAGCACATATTGTTGACACAAACTGCCTAACGAATCCTAAAAAGAGGAAAAGGCGTCGGGACCAGGAACTATCCCGACAACAAGAGATTCAAGGAAAGCACACAATTATGGAAAAATCAAACACAAAGTCAGCGGATTGTCGTGCTCACGAAGAAGGAAAAGAAAAAGGTTCAACCTAATATGATTGAAACCAATGAGGAAGTTGATGACTTGTGTGCTATGTTGTCTGAGTGCAACCTCATGGGAAATCCTAAAGAGTGGTGGATCGATTCCGGTTCCACTCGCCACATTGTCTTGCTAAAGAAGCATTCGCTTATATGCTCCCGTCGGACCCGACGGACCATTTTTTTTATGAAAAAAATTACGCAACCCCGAAGATTGAAGGTTATGAAAAGATATTTTTGAAAATGACTTCTGGCAAGGTGGTTACTCTCAATAACGTCTGTCATGTTCCTAAAATTAGGAAAAATTTAGTCTCTAACGGACTTCTAGTGAAGAACGGTTTTAAGTGTGTTTATGTTTCAGAAAAAATTGTAATAAGTAAGAACGAGATGTACATAGGAAAAGGTTACCTTATAGACGGCCTTTTCGAACTGAATGTAATGGTCGTTGATAATAATGAAATTTCAGCTTTGTCTTACTTACTTGAGTCTAGTGATTTATGGCATTACCCTTTAGGACATGTCAATTATAAAACCTTGCAGAAAATGATTAATTTGGATGTATTGCCTAAATTTGAATGCGATAATTTAAAATGTCAAATGTGGTGCCTAAGCATACTAAACATCCTTACAAGTCGATTGAAAGGAATTCAAACTTTAGACTTAATTCACAAAGATATATGTGACATGAAGTCAACTCCATCTTCATTGACGGCAACACTCGTTATTGCTATGTTTATTTACTTAATAGTAAAGATGAAGCAATTGAAACATTTAGGGAATAGAAAAGTGAGGTTGAGACTCAACTTAACAAAAAGATTAAAATGATAAAGAGTGATAGGGGTGCGAATATGAATCTCCTTTTGAAGAAATTTGTTTGGAATATGGCATTATTCACCAAACAAGCGCATGACTTTCCACAATCCAATGGGATTGCAGAAAGAAAAAATAGAACATTAAAGGAGATGATGAATGCTTTACTGTTAAAACACAATCCATTCCATATGAGAAATGGAAAGCAAGAAAGCCTAACTTGAATTATTTCAAAGTGTGGGGGTGTTTGGCTAAAGTGCAAGTTCCTAAAATCAAAAGGTTAAAAATAGGATAAAAAACTGTTGATTGTGTTTTCGTAGGATATGCCACCAATAGTAAAATACATCGGGTTCTGGTTCACAAATCAGAAAATTTCGATAGAATCAGAAAATGCTGATATATTGACATTACTCTATTATGTCAACCCCACGATATATGTACTTGGTTGTATTGATATGGTATATCCTTAGTGGTATTGATATGGTAGTTAGTGAAATCTTCACATAACTCGTTCCGTCTTGGGAAGGATTAGTTGATCGAACTACTAATTTGATGTGGTTGATCGTATATCGTTCTTTATAGGTCATGTTCATTAATTTCTTGAAAGGATGTCACATGAAAGGTTGTGATTTTTCATGATAAAATGTGTTTGTGGAAAGAAAACTCACAAACACAAGACAATCTACTGAATCGCATAAGCTCACCGGTTTATAAGTCGAAGAACCAATTGACGATGATGATAAAAATCGATAATAGTTTGGATTTTCACAAGAGGTGAATAAGGTTATTAGTTGGATAATTGAAGAAGTAGACTTACAAGAAGTGGGAATGGTTGAGAAATATATATTTTGTTAAAAGGTTGCGGCCACAACCGATGTCAACCATCCATTGTGTATCATGATGTCACTCTAAGTGTAGTCAAATACCGCGATATATCCTATTTTATAAGTTTTGTTTTCCATTATAATAAATATCCCAATGTTATCGAGGGGTATAATGATGCAACGGATCACCTTGGATCAAATGAAAATCCACAAGTGATATATTACCATTGGTGGAGGAGCAGATTCGGAAAATTGTCCAAAACAGACATGTATCGCCCCGCTCCACAATGGAGTCTAAGTTAATAACTTTTAGACAAGATCGTTGAAGATGTTTAATGTACCTGCATCTCTGTTGGAAGATGTTCCATTATAGCCCAAACCGTTGGCTCCTTTATGGATACATTGCTATAGCCTAACCGTAGAAGGGCTAGGAGCATGTTATGTATAATGACAAATCTTGTCACATATGACGAGAAATAATACCGTTAAACAACTGCTCTCTAGTGGAATTATCACAATTGATAATGTAAGGTCAAAGGATAATGTGTCGGATCCACTTACAAAAGGCCTCAACTAGAGAGGCTGAGAAGCCATCCAAGTGGAATAGACTATGGCCGAGACAAGTCAACATGGCGGAAACTCTCTACCTAGAAGACTGGAGATCCCAAGATCTAGGTTCAAAGAGATCAAACAAAGTTATGATACCTCCCGTTCAACGTTGTCAAACAAAATTTTTGGTCCATTCTCACAAGATACTGTTCGGGGTGAAAGTGACAAAGCGTTAAGGATTTTTAGAATTGTTTCTAAGCTCTTTGACAGCCATGGATATCAAATAGTGTTTCTATAGGATTACACACATTTAGGAATCACCTATAAGTGCGAAGTGTAAGCCGCTTCAAGGAGAATTCTATAAGGCCAATTCTCTACACATTTACGAGACCAAAGTGCGGTTCATGCGCTCTAAACGAACACAACAAATAGAGAACCAAAGACATTTTTGCTAAAGCGGTTAATTATGTGACGTATATTGTTCTAGGTATACACCAAAAACTAATGATATATCCACCGAGTACATTTGACATATGTTTACTACGTAAAGTTTGTAAAGTTAAAAGGAAAACCTACTTCATCTGCATGCGATCAATGTCATTTCGCAAATCACATAGCTTTTTTCACGCATTTTTAAAACATACGGTTATTCCCCATTCATGCTGGGATCACGTTTTTTTAAAAGGTGTAAAGAAATGGAAATGGAACTCAAAAACCTTTAAGGGGATTGACCTCTTCATCTTTCCCTTTCACTTCTTATAAATTTAGAGATCATTTCGCATTTTAATATACTAAAAAATTTTTTGAAATTTCCTCGTTTCCGCATTGTTTTTCCAAACAAAAATAAAATAGAGTCATGGATTTGCCGCCCATTCGAGTATGCCGTTGGTGCACCTAGACATCATGCTGGCCATTGCGTAATAAGTTTTCCTGCTCTATCCGGAGAAATTAATCCATTAACCTTGACAACCGTGAGGAGATTAGATTTTGGCTAAACACAAAATCATGTGGCTCAAAATTTTCAACGCATCTACCTTCGTTACAAACTTGTTTCCGAACACTTAGGTCGTTTGGCAGTGAGGATAAGTTATCCCACGTAGACGTGGATTTCCATGATAAGATGGGATTACTAATCCCACCTTTTATGTGGGATAACTTATCCCACCTTTTATCCCATGTAGATGGGATTGAATGGAATATCAAAGAAGTTATCCCACCAACCAAACATAGGATTATTCCAATCCCATTGGATTAATAATCCAGCCCATCCTATCCCTCCTACCAAACGACCCCTTAGCGATAACATTATACACTACAAACCTAGAAGAAGAATCATCCCTTAATAAGTAAATTAAAGTCTCTGATGTAGGTAATCCTACACAAAATTGAAGGCAATTTCAGTTAGTAGTTCTATTTGTTGTTCAGGCTACATCTTGAGATAAAATTACATGACCTCAATTCCTCAACTATTGGCTTTTGCACCTTTAACCTCTAGTCTAGTCTAGTCTAGTCTAGTCTAGTCTAGTCTTAGTCTAGAAATAGAAAGAACGAGCGAAATATTAGGCCTTTTGCATCAGGTGGTCAACGAGACTTTTGAAGTGAACAATAGAATGGGGCCCCTAAAATTTGTTAAAGTCACACATTACTGAGGCATTTTATTATAGGTGATCTTTTAGTTTTAAAATTGAAGGGAGGTGATTCAAGTTTTAATTATTGAGTAGATGTGACTAAATTTGATTAGTGATTAAGGGGCTTTGGGCTTGCCCAATAGTTTCATTTTTGACACTTTGGCCCTCTGTTTTATTTTTAATACTTTACCCTTAAGTTTTTATTTTTAACAACGACCCTAAACTTTACTTTTAATACTTTGCCCCAAAGTTTTATTTTTAACACTTTGACCCAACCACTATAAACCCTAAAATACAAAAATTTGGAAAAAAAAAATCCTCTTGATGCGGAGTTTTCTCCATTTTTGTTCTTCATCTCTTCGTCTTCTCTTCGCCTCTTTCTTACTTCTTCTTGTTCTTAACCTTCTTCTTCCTTGTCCTTTGCTTTCTTTTTCTTCTTCTTCTTCTTCTTCATCCGCCATTGCTCAAGAAAAAAAAAATGATCCGATTTTACAATTTTTTTGATTGAATGTCATTGAGTAGCAACGGCATTACTTAAGTGTTTTCCGGTCCATTGGTAAGTTAAACAATCTGTTGTTTGTTTCAATTGTTCATCGGGGTATAGTTGCCTTACTTTGCTGATTTTCCCGAATTCATAGTTACGGTGGCAATTATAGTTGTTGCAACAAGTTCTAAAACTTTGTATAAGGACTACGAACTTTTTGCATTAGGTATTTGTAGATCTAGTTTAAGAGTTGTTGATAAATTATGAAGTTGTTGTGATTTTAATGCATTGTTACAGTTACTAATGTTTGCAACAATTACTAAAAATGTGAATAATAATTTACAACGATTGTTGTACTTTATGCAACAAGCTGATTGTTAAATACGATGGAGAGCTCACTACTCTTTCAAGCCGAGTTACTTTTGTGAAGTATAATACTTGCGCACGCTCAAATGCAGCCGGTTGTTGGACATATTCTGATTGTTGGATGAAACGAGAGAATGAAGGCATCTCAAATAAGTATTGTTAATTGCAACTAGTAACCTACTTGTTGCAACTAGTAGCCCTACTTGTTGCAACAAGTATGTTATTTTTTTAAAAAGTCCTT
>NW_026721962.1:0-8225 GCF_029784015.1 Lycium ferocissimum | reverse complement strand
GAAAATACCGTTTGCCATTTAGATAAAGACGAGGCTTAGAAACAAAGAAGGGCCTCATTAAAGTTTTGGAGAAATAATAACCGAGAAGTTAGGATGACATTGTAAGCCGGAATAAATCACGAGATCCAAATATCCGCACTTATTCCAGCCCCCCCTGCGAGAGGCGCATGAGACGTCGAGATCATAAGGGTATGTATGTATTCCTTTTTACGCATTCGGGTCGCGTGTGGCCAAATCTAGTTGCTATTATGTTTGCCCCGTGAGGCACTTTATTACGGGTTGTTGTGACGGTAGTGCCATGTTATAGGGGAAACTTCCGCGTAAATTTTCACAGAGAATCCCGAGTGCTTAACATTCTAGACGAATGTTCTTAAGGGGAAGAATGTTACACTTCGAAAAAAAATTTCGTCGATGCACAAAGGAATAGACCAGCGCAGTTATATGGATTATATGGTGTCTCGATAAGTAAGAAATAGCATTTCTGATGACCTTTAAGTAAGATTTCAAAAACATTCGATGTTAGATACGAGAAAGATTGCCAAGAGAAAGGCAAGGCTTACGATAAGTATCGAAAGTTAATTTATAACCAGTTAATGGTGAAAAGATATTTTTTGAGAAGAGCATGTCACCACCCAACCCCGTAAAGGTGACTTTCACAAGCCCGAATCCGGCACACAACACACTTTTCATACGTAATCACATACGGATGGCTTATACATATACAAACAGTCGTACGCTGTTTTATATTATCTCAAACTATCATTCGTACACAAACATATATATATCACGAGCCATATATACATCAAATGGCGCATCCGCCCAAAATATATACAGAGGCAAGCCATAGTCACCCCGCGAACGGGATCGCCGTAATATATAACGCACGAACACACCGTTACGTATAGGCACAACCCACATATACGTCTACGTACACTTAAAATAACAAAATCATATGTACGGACAGGCCCCGCCGTACCCCCGAATAAATAAATACATATGCAACTCCGGACGAATATATACCAAAATGTGGGCTCCGGACAAAAGGAGCACTCCGAACAGAATAGGTGTCCCAGGACCGGCGGATCATCCGAACTATACGTCCGTACCGCGGCATGAAACGCGCCCCCCGAAGACAAAGGGGTCGCAGCATTACGTACCGAGTATGCAAAGCAGAGGATAAAGAAATAACCGAGTCATAATCGAAATGTATGTGGTAAAATAAGTGCAATATCCAAAATACTAAAATGTTCATTTTTGGAAAATACAAATCATGCAAGTGGCTCGAAAAATATGGTCGCCCGCCCGTCGATGGCGCCATAACACATCATACCCGAAGATTTCATATCTCCGAACCCGACATACCGCGGTCAAAAATTCAGACAATATCACATATACACCCGTACCCGGCCCTATACGGAGGGGCTCCTACGAAATTAAACATCATAACACCAAATATACACGCACTAAATTCAATAAAGGTAGGCTCGGCGAACCGGACACATCATACCCGTATCATATACACGATACATAACCGGCCCGGACTGCACAAAAGATGCAATAACCATTTGCACGAGCAGAGTAGTGAGTAACCATATGCATAAAATCATTTTCATAAACTCAAAAGATAAGTAACCGATCGGGGTTTAAAATCGATAATAGTCATATCATATTCTTTCAAAAGTCATCAAGTACATAAAGGAAAGTCGCGGCCCACGACAGCGTGTCAATCCCATCCGGCCCGCCTATGGAAAACATAGTCATCATATGCCATAGAAGCTCCTATTAACATATCGAGGCATCCGAGCTCTTCGGAAAGTTACTTTCGTTCGTAGTTCTTACCTTTTTAAAGTAAAACTTTTTATACAACATTTGAAAATCAATATTCCAAAGACACACAAACCAATAACTTGTCCACATCAAGCATACGAATACCAAGAAACAAATAAGAATCATAGACGTGCTCGGATTTTTAGAATAGAATTTCCTCGAGGCTCATAACATATCATAACTTATATACCTAAGACATGCCGAAAGAAGGAAGGTCGACATTTACAATACCTCAACGCTAGTGCAAACTCAAGTTAGTCCAAATCAAGCCTATGTCTCGCGACTCCCAAGATCTACATAACATCATTAAACATCAACATTAACTATATGCATTTAGAAGTTCATTTCCAAATTAACACACAATTCTACGGAATTGGGCGCATTTCCGTAATAGGCACAACCCCGAGAATTTAACCGCCAAATTCATCAACAACAACAACAACAACCAAACTAGCAACATCAATAATCAATTCAAAACACATTCTAGCATTAAATACTTTTTCTACATAATCCAACAACATTCATTATATTCAATTCAACCGCTTACATTCAAGCCAACATCAACGCTTATACATTCAAATACTAGTCCGAACCCATACCAACAATATTCAAGACATTTTAAACAATTCACACAATATTTCAACAATCCAACAATTGCTCCAATTCACCCGAAAACCGTCCCAAATTCGAGAACAACATCCATAACACATTCCTAACTTCCGAATCATGATTTGTACCAATAATTCACATTCTAACAACATCATTCTCATAAACATAAAATTACATTAAATGCACATAATCCTCCAAATCAACCCATAGACTTCCAATATCAATCTTGAGTCATTAAACTCTTATCGTCAACATCGAATTCACGACGACAACAATCAAAACACTAAGCAATATTAATTCATTCTTTGTCACACAAATACATCCATATTCGACCAACCACCATACATGCCATACTTCATGATTTTCTCATTCATTTCAACACATTACAATAATTAAACATGCTAACTAGACTTTAACTCATTACTTTAACACAACACAACACACACACACTGATACAAGCCCATGCACCACATACACAACCTCAAATCCAACATGCCATATTTCATAAATTTCCTCCATTTTAACATACTACAACATGCACACATCATTCATAACACATAAAAACAAGATTAAATCTTACCTTTCCTCTCAACTTCAACTTGGCTGTGGTTAGCAAGGCTTCATGAAAAACTGAGCGGTTTGTTGACCCAAACAACACTTCCACGTTACTTTGGACCCTTCACTTAGTAGGATTTGCACCAAAGAAATATTTTGGGATGGCTAAATTTGGTCTTGAATTTTTAGGGTTCTTGGCGAGAGTTGTTGTTGTTCTTCTCCAAGTTCTTATTTTTTTCTAAGTGTGGAATGAGAAAAGATGACTATTGATCATCTTTAGTGCTATTATATGAATGGCATACAAGGTCCTTTGGCCCACACATGTGTTGGACCAATTAAAACCAAAACGTGTGGGGCTATCTCCCACCACACGGCCAACATGGCTTAAAAATTGTTGCAATGATTTCCAACTTTCAATATTCTCCACTTTTAGTCCCAAATTTTCCTAAATGTTCCATGCCAACAAATTCATGAACAACTTAAGTCTCAAAACAAAATCGAAGGTCAAAAGTCTCGACTTTGCATCCCGAATGATTTTGTCTCCAACCTATCATAATGTGCAAAAACCGGATATGTCAAAATTTTCAAAAATAGTGATATACCATCCTCCCCCCCTTTACATACGTCCTCGAATACTAGAATTAACCTTTGTTGATCTCAAAGCAAATAAAGGGAGTTTCCTTTTTATCCAAAATTACAACAATGCATTCAAAGATATCTTCAACATTAGGCGCCGCCTTATCCGCCGAATTTAAATGGACCCGAAGGCACCGAAAATAAGTCTCAGATACTTCCCAAACCTTCATCTCCTCCTTAGCCTTCCCGTGTCATCTCTTCCTAATATTGTTTCGCCGGAACACCGTGAAGTTACACATCTTTGATATACGCAATCTTCATAATCGACGATCCAATACGTGGCTATAGTCCGCTCGTAAGATAGCTCGACTTCGCGAGTCTATCCATATCATCATATGGGAATCATACTTACACGGAAGAGGTCACCAATGAAGTCCATATTAATCGCCTTATTTAGAATCTCTAATAGCCGTGAATCCTCCGAGTTTCGATGCCCCAAATCAACCATTTGGCAATTAAAACATAGGCAACTTTGCCTATCCTTTTTGATATCCGTTATCCACCAATATATAGATTTAAGATCAGCTTCATTTCTTTGTCAAATCTCATAATGGACCTCATAGAGCGATATACCTCCATTTCAGAACACCCAATCACCACATTAGAAACACATAAATGTCGACGATATCGATATGATTCCATCCACTGGATGTAATACCTTTCCCGAACGACATTCACTTTATCAACTAACTGGCCGGATCATATCCGGTCAATTAATTTCCACACCCCGAAAACAACCAAGTCCCGGGCACCCGACCCCCGCATCGCCCCGAGCGAACCCGCCGACTCTCGTTACATATCAAATCTTCCAATAGCTACGTCAACAAGTTCTAATTGAACAACGAGATAAGCCCACGGATTTTTTTTGAAACATAAAACACCACACGCGTTGGCTGATAAAGCCGCCACATCCGAATCCTTTACATAGCCCAACCATGACTCTGTTGCCGTAAGTCTCTAACTTCAATCCCGATCCTAGCATATAAGCTCCGACCGACAAAGACCCAAGAACAAGAGCCGAGCGAACTCCGACTCTTAACGTACAATTTTTTTTTTTTTCGTCCATCCGGGTACGCGCGGGGTATACGAAGATTGCCGAAATATTCCAAGAATATTTGGGTCGCTTTTAAATTGTACCGAGTAAAAATATGGAAAGTAACATAGTAAGAATTTGAGCATGTCTAGTACAAATCGAATATCCGAAACGACGACCGTGTCTCGCAAAGTTCTAACTTCAAACAAGACATCATGGCACGGCACGCCGACTCGACGACACTCCAGACATATGGAAGTTTCAACTTTCACGGAGGAGTAATCACGTACATGTGAGTACTCTGGCGAATACGAAACGCATGCGAATACTAGGGGTCTTTTTATATACAAGTACATAACTCCGTACGAATAGTACATATATCAGATATAGCTATGAGTAGCAACATAATAAAAGTTGTGCTCATAAAGTACTAGTGGAATCGAGAACCGCCCTCTAGGCCGTAAAAATGGTTCCGTGTGATCCGAGCGCATCTAAGGCGGAGTCGGGTGCATCGTTATTCTTATGTGCATTAAGAGCTCCAATCGAAACACATAACATCATTAGCCCGCGTCCGGGACAACATTAACCGATATGGGGGAATAAGCATCTCGAACCAACGCGGGATTTGCTCGAGACCAACGGGATTTGCCTACACCAATGGGATTTGCCTAAGACAAGCCTTACGTGGAATTTCGTCATCATCGGGTTTCCCCACCACCGGGTTTGCCCCACCATTGGGTTTGCCCCACCATCGGGTTTGCCCCACCATCGCTTCGTGACGCCTCACCTTGAAGGAACAATTTATTTAAGGCGAGACTAACAATGGAGAGTAACATCATAAAAAAACATAGGAATGATCGTAAGGCATCGTCCATATACGGGAATCTTTAAATTAGTCATTATCCAAGAGAATAGAAATCAAGAAATAGTGTCATTTTTTTCATATCATCATATTTCATGATAGAACATATTCTCGGCATATTCAACATAAACATTTTCTCATATCGACATCGTCATTCTCATTATAAATCATATTCGTCTGCTTTAGTCGTAAAAAGCTTTCAAAATCATAGAACTTGGTTTTTTAGAAAAAAATGAATATTTTGGAAAACATTTATAGACTTTTAAAAAGAATTCATGTCTTGAAATCATAACTTATAACTTTAAAAATAGGAACGTATGGAAGCATTTATCAAGTCTCACGTACGTATACAGTTAAGAGAAGCGAGCCTTAACATACCAAGCGTCATACATTAGCACGTTTATTCGTCCGAATTGTTAGTCTACATTCAAGAAGACAAGACTATCGTTAGATTTATCGACATATACCTTCTTAACCTTTCAAGTACATTCACTTATGGTCCGCCGGAATTTCGCAAAGATCTCCCCTAAATATACCACCCCGAGAATACTATCTCGCCCAATTTATCCATTAACAACAATCCGAGAATTCAACCTACGAAACCAACAACAATGCCAACAATCTTACTAACAACATTCCATTCATACTCAATTCAATTCAATTCAATTCAATTCAATTTAATTTACATAATCTTCCAACAATTCAATCAACATTTTACTTTACCCGAAACCTTCCAATTCCACAACAACCATGTATTTCATGATCATTCGTATGCATTAACTTCAACAACAACCTTCATTACACATTACATGATCCATATCGATAACAACTAGAATATCAAATTACATCAATTTACACTAACTTACCAAAACACCTATTTCGACCATAATCACTCCTTACATGTCTTCATGCATTTTCATCCATCTCTATACAATATAACAACAACATAACAATCAAAATGCTAAATAGAATTGTTTCATTTTCTCCTACATCATACAAGACTACACGACCACCACACTTTATACATATATCATGTATTTTTACTCATTTTTATAACTCAATAATAACCATGATGTTGCATATACACTACATGCACATTGTTAATTTCATCTTTTCATTATGTATTATAAGCACAACAATTGCTTACATAATCCAATCCATTCTTCCTCATAATAACACAACACACATATATTCGCCATTACCACACACCACGTACACCGACGAATATCATTGATTTCCATGTTTTTCCTTCATTTTCCATTACCATAACATGTACCAAGCATCCATAATACATAAAAAGATTAGTTCTTACCTTTTTCCTTCAACTTCTCCGTCACACCGACTTTACTAGGTGTGATGCACCCGACTCCATATTGAAGAGCCGAGCGACCCCGCTAACTCTTATTACACATGTGAACTTATGAATCGCTTAGAAATGAATGCATAGAATTTTTTTCTTTTCTTTTCCATGATCCGACATCATATAAGACTATTAATAACGTGCCTACGTCGGGAGCCGCTTTTATGACCGACAACCCATTACCCACGACTCGTCCGCAAAGTCTCTAACTGCGGACAAATCATCATGGGCACACATACTCCGACTCGGCGGCACTCCCGGGGACCAAGTGAGCTACCCGACTTCGCCGGACATCATTCTATGCTAAGCTTCAACATTCGGATTCACCAAGGCGGCATGAAACGACCGAAGAAGAGGGGTCGGTACGAGCAATGTGCGAGTATGCAAGGCATGAAAAGTAACTTCGAAGAGGGATGTAATCATGTGTAATGACGATGTGGAGATGTAGAACATATCATGTAGAAGAGAGTATCCTGCATATATGAGACATATCATGTAGAAAGGAGGCTATACATACGAACATATAATTTGTACATGTGAGGACATATCATGTATAAAGTCAAAAATTGCATGTGGAGCATATCATGTATAGTAGAATCCTGTACATAGGGATCATATCTTTTGTAAAGCATGACACTGTGCATATGAGTGCCCCCCGGGGGGATGCCGTGCGTCGGTGCCGGTCAATGCATGTGGTATCATAGGCGCCCGAACAAGTCGGCTCACACCCACATAAATAAATACGTCGGCTCGCCCACAATCCCGCGTCCGGCATCCCGCGTCCGGATGATAAACGGTCGACCGGTGGCAATGAAACATGTCTCCCTTCTCCCATTCCCCACATATACATGTATCCCATCCCCCCAACCCATATCGGAGTATGGCATGCATGAGAGCCCAAAGAAAGTCATGTATCCATCGAGGACGAAAAGGTCGAAACCTCCGATCGCATTATGGAGCAATCGCCGCTTTGTCTCACCTTGAAGGATCAATAATCATAAGGCGAGACTACCCGGAGAATAACATTAAGATAACGTAGAACATGTCATTTCGTGTCATATCATATCATGTCATATCATTTCATATCATATCATGTCATAACGTGTCATGTCATATCATATCATGTCATGTCATATCATATCGTAAATATTGTCATAGCATATCGTGTCATAGACATTTTCTCATGTTTAGCATCATCTTTTTTTGTAAAATCAGTCGTCGTTTAAATTTTAAAACTTTCAATATTGTAAAAATTGGTTTTAAGAAAAAAGGGAAAATTTTGGAAAACACTTTAGACTTTTAGGAAGGAAATCTTTTTAAAAACCCCTTTCTTCTAGATTTTG
>NW_026721961.1:0-8181 GCF_029784015.1 Lycium ferocissimum | reverse complement strand
ATTTTTACAAATGGTTTCTAATATTTCGCAAATTGAGTGGCGACTCCGAAAAATTTGCAAAACCAAAGGAAACATAGTCAAAAGTTGTGAACTAGTTTTAATCCGTTGAAAATAGGACATAACAATAATCATATCTCACCTTGAAGGAACTAGCATCATAAGGTGAGTCTAACAACAATGAATAACATCAAGGAATCATATAAGGATCGTTAGCTTCATAAGAATATCATATCATAAGCTTTAGAGTCTCTAGACTTAAATTCATCATCATTATTGTCATATTCATAACACATCTCTTATCTTTATCTCATGAGAAGCTCTTAATAACCATAGACTTATAGTTTCCGGAATGTGAGAGAGTCATGGAAAGATAAAGGAAGTCGTGTTGTAGAAATCATGCCTTAGAAAAGAATGGATTAGCCTCACATACCTTTACGTCTCTCTAACTTTATCAATTAAACGCTTCCATCCAATGTTCACGATTCTACATTCAAGAGAATTCGTACTAAAGTTAGATAATCGGAAACATACTTAAGCTTAAGCTTAAGCTAAAGCTAATGAAAATTGGGCAGCACTTCCTTGTTTCTACAACTTCCTCCATATAATATAACAACTCCCAAACATCCATAACAACATTCATAATATCATAATCAATAACTTCTTCAAGTTCGACATTATCCAATTCCCACAATTCCTTTCCAAAATGATTCATGACCATAACTATGATACAACATCGTATTCATTCTCATATAGTACTTCCTTAACGACATTTGTATCATTTACAATAAGATTTTACACATAACATATCAACAACGATAATTCATATCAAGTTACCATTCAAGAATACCATTATTTCCATATTTGAGCTCCATATTCTACTTTCTTCCCCAATCCAAGTCTTTCAACCATTCACTATTCTTAATAACATGAAATGATCATAAAACTCACCTTTGATTATGTAGGAATGGGCTTTGGATGAAAATACTTCACTTGGAGAAAACCCTAACTTCAATTCCAACGAAATTTCTAGCTTCCATGAGCCCTTATTAGCCTCCTTGTACTTGATTCCACTAATTATTGGTGTTTGATCTTGGATTCACCTTGAGTTTATGTCAATGGAATGTATGGAACCTTCTAGAGGTCTTGAGAGGAGTGGAGAAGATGGGAAATGAAAAATAATAACTTGGATCACTTATTTATACATAAAGAAAAAGCTATCTCGATCATGTTATACGGACACTTATACGGTCCGTATAACATTATACGGTCTGTATAATTGACCGTACTTCACCATCAGGGATTTCCCCTTCCTGTTGAGGTTATATGGACCCTTATACGGACCGTATAAAGTTATACGGACCGTATAAGTGGTCGTATAACTCCATTTTTCCTAAGTTAATCTCGTCGTTTCGTTTAATCTACAATCCTTATGGAACCTTCTTATCACTTGTTTAACACTTCATTGAAAATCTAAAGGGCGTTATAACTCTTCCTCAAGACATCATTAAATCAACATTAGCTAGGTACTTTGCAAAATCCTTCCAAAACACGACTTATACCTTCCTTTCCCCAACGAACTTTCTTCTCTTACCTCAAATGTCTTTCGAATCTTAATTAGAATCGCCAAGTAACCTTTCTTACTTGTAGGGGAATCGTATACATCTCACCCTACTTTAGTCTATTTACTGCACAACGACATGAAATTTTTCCAAGGTATAACATCAACTTATCCTTCAACGTCTGAAAACTCTGCTCACAAGCATATGTCCATTGGATCTTAGCTGATTTTGATTTCTGAGTCAACTTAGTCAATGGGGCTGAAAGAGAGGAAAATCCTTCGAACCTTCTATAATATCCCACAAGGCCCAAGAGGCTACGTATCTACGGTGGTGCCATGAGCCTTGGCCAATTCTTTACATCTTTTGGGCATCCACTCTAATGCCTTCTTCCGAAATAATGTGACCAAGTAAAAGCCCACAGTTCAACCGGTAACTCACACTTGAAAACTTGGCATACCACTCTCTACCTCGAAGAATTCCAAGCACTATTCATAGATGTTCTGGATGATCAGTCTCTGACAACGAATAAACTAGAACATCATCTATAAACACAATCACGAACAAATCTAGGAAGGGTCTGAATACACGATTCATCAAATCCATGAATACGGCTGGGGCATTAGTTAGCCCGAACGACATAACACGAAACTCATAGTGGCCATGTCTGATATCGAATGCCGTCTTAGGAATGTTTTCCTCCTTCGCCATAACACGGTGGTATCCCCGACCTTAAGTCATTTTTCGAGAAATATTTGGCGTTTTTGTTAACCGATCGAATAAATCGTCGATCCTCGGAGCGGATAATTTTATTCTTTACGACTACCTTATTTAATTGCCTATATAATCAATGCACATTCGCAAAGATCCGTCCTTCTTTCTTATAAATAATACCGGTGCTCGCGGTGATGTGTGTCGGGCCTAATAAAGCCTTTCTCGAGCAAATCTTTCAAACTCGCTCCTTCAATTCTTTCAACTCCGTGTACCATCCTATAAGAGGAATAGATATTGAGTCGAAAGTATCCGTGCATAGGTCAATGGAAAAATCAATCTCTCTCTCGGGGAATGGTTGAAGTCGTACTGGGAACATCCTCCGAAACTCTTTAACCATAGGAACAGACTGAAAAGTTGGCGACTCTGCCCGCACGTCTTAAACTCGAACTAGGTGAAAAATATACCATTTTCTGATCATTTTCTCTGCCTTAAGGTAGGAAATAAACCTACCCCTAGGCGAAGCAGCATTGCCCTTCCACTCTAAGACCGGCTCGCTGGAACCGAAATCAAACCATCTTTTGCTCTACAATCCAACCGTAGCATAACAAGAAGCCCGACTAGTCCATGTCCATAATAACATCAAAATCAATCATATCTAACTCAATCAAATACCAATAGCTGCAGTGGTGGTCACAAACTATAACAACGCGACCCCACTTATACTACGCCTAGCTATAACCGGATCACCAGCGGCGTAGACATCTCAAAAGGTTTAATCAACTCCGGGCTCTATCCCAAACTTGCCGTAACAAAGGGCGTAACATATGATAAAGTGGAACCTGGCCAATCGGTGCATACACATCATAGGGAGGCCGATATATACTCGTAACAACATCGAAGGAGATGTCTCGCGATCCTGCCACCGACTGGGCATATACGCGGTGCCGAGGGACCGCTCGGCTGGATAATCCACTCCTTCCTCTACCTCGTCCGCCGGTGTGCGAGAAACTTGCCCGGGGCGCACCGCGGAAGAAGAACCGACCACGTACACAAAGGGCCGAACCATACCCCCGCTCTCTCGTCGGACATTTCTTGCGCCGCATCCTAAGATCGGCCAAGCAAGATAACAAACATCGGAGCCCCGCCAACACCGACCGATTACGTATCTTGCCACACCGGGCACACCACGGCAAGGGGCCTCGTACCGGTTTGACTTCGGTGCATCGAGAGCCCGATGCCTCTAGAACTCGGCGCTCCTCCGAATAAGAAAACCGATCAGACCTCGGACATGAAAATCACAGAGGTGCACTCCCTGCTTAATGGAATGGATATCGGGAATGCTACGGTCTCTGTCCTCCCCTGGACTCACCCCCGATCTCTAAAGCCTTGGCCCTCTTACCATGGCCCCGATCATGGTCACGATCTGTCCTCCTCTGACGCTTGCGATCTTCCAGATTCTGTGCATATGTCTATATACAGGAGATATCCATGCTCAGGGTTTAATGCGGTAGTCGTGTTATTCTATCAAATGTGGCCCTAGACCGGCCACAAAATGATGTACTCACCAATCCCTCCATCTCGGCCACCATGGGCCGGAGCATATCGGCCATAGAATAAAAAAATACACGCGATACCCCCGGACATTCATGCGCCTTTGCTCAATACGTAAAAATCTGTCTGCTCGGGCTCGCCTGACCTCAGGAGGTAGATAATGGCGAATAAGGCATCTGAGAACTCGCCAAACAGCTGGAGGGGCATTCTCTCCCCTAGATAACTCCCAATACGATACCACCGTACCGCAATATCCACGAGCCTATACGAAGCCAACTCCATAGACTCAACCTCATCCGCGTGCATAACCCTCAAGGTCCTCTGCATACTATCAATAAAATCTTGGGGGTCCACATTTTGCTTTATCACGGAAAAATCTGGAGGACCTAACCCAAGGAAGGTCTTAACCCTCGAACTACCAGTCCTATCTGTCTGGTTAACACCAAATCCCCGCGGCGGGCACCGGCGGCTACTACGGTCAATAGCGCGCGGCATCTCGCACGTCACGGCACAGCGCGTCCGGCCGAGGAATTGGGACAGTGCCGGAGGCGGGGTATGCGATGTCTCGGGGCGGCCCCTCGCTCGAATCTCGGCTCTGCGGGCCCTCGTGGCCTGCCGAGTACGGCTAGTGACCTCACCGGCCGCTCTATTGCCCTTCTGGGCTGCTGTAGCTTTTGTTATAGCCCGTATTTTGTACGTTTGGAAATTTCAAAGTCGACGTGGAAAGTTAAGGGCAAGACTATTCCCAAAATTATTTTAATGTACGAGTTGCTATGGATATTATTTATGACTATTATTTGTATGGAATTATTGTGAGAGGCTAAGGATGAAACGAGAAATTCGTAAAGTGGGCCGTGGAAATAATGCGGAAGGCTAGGGGCAAAAATGGTAATATTAAGAAAAGTCGAGGGGCAAAACGGGGAATTTCATATAGGGTTCATGAAAGTTCCCAAAGGAGGCCATATTGTCCATGTGATAAAAAGAAAAAAGAAAAAGAATGAAAAAAGATGACAAAATAAGTCATCTTTCAGCATGGAAATTTAAAGAAAAATCTAGAGAAATTGAGAGAGGGGCATGTGCCCCTCACATGCTTGAGGATTTAGTATATATATATATATGTGTGTGGGTTGGTCATCATTTTAGCTTGAGAAAGACTTGGAAAAAAAAAAAAAAAAAAAGAGTAGGAGAAATCTCCCTGGGCCTATCTCGCCTACTTTGAGAAAAGAAAAATAAAAACCGAGAAAAAAAAAGGAAAGAGAAGAGAAGAGTTTCAACTTGTTTCCCCTAGCCAAACAATTCTTTGAAGGGTTCTTAACATAGTGAAGAATTCTTTGGAGCAAGACAAATACAAATTCATAAGTTGGAAATTCAAGCAAGTTGGAGAATCAAAAAGGGAGGTAAGAATTCTTTCTCTTTAAATGTTATGGATATTTTTGCATGTTGTAGTATACAAAAATGAGTGAAATTCATGAGAAGTATGGATATAGTGGTGTGGCCGAATATAGTGGTGTGTGTAGAAGTGAGGAGTTAATTTTATTTAGTAGTTTGGTTGTTATCGTAATGTATAGAAATGAACGAAAATTCATGAAAATCTATGTGTTATTGTTGTGGCCAAAAATGGTGTTGTTTGGTAAGCTATGATGAATTAATTTCATTTGATGTACTAGTTGATGTCGTTGTGGATTCCATGATGAAAAATGAGAATTTAATGGCTAGGAATGAAGTTGAGATTGTTTGTGGGTTATGGAAGGAGTTGGTGTGGTGTTAGTGTGATTTCTTGTATTTGCATGAATGATATTGTTAATGTGTTGTAGTTATTCTTGTTGAACTTGGAAGGAATTTGGGTAGTGTATGTGTTGTGCGAATTGAATTGAATAGAGTGGAATTGAATTGAATTGGAATGGACCGAACCGAATTGAATTGAATATGAATGGAATATTGTTGGTAAGATTGTTGGTGTTGTTGATAGTTTGGCCGGGTTAAATTCCCGGGTTGTTGTTGATTGAAATTGTCAAGTTGAACTTGGTGGGATGGCGCATTTACAGGAAATCTTTTGAAATTTCGTAGGCAAGTGTCAATTCAAGATTTAACCTCTAAAGGTTCTAATCACTATTTGGTAAATGTGACAAATTTGCAGAGATTCTCGTGGATTTTAACTTGGACTTGGAGTAGCGAAGGAGCGGAAAGAGGTATGTAAGGCCTCACTTTTCTTTCTTGGCATGTCTTAGATGTAATAGGTTTGGACACGGGCCTCGGGACAATTCCTTTCCCGAAATCCGAGATTGAAATTAACTACTATTCATTCAAGAAATTGAATTAGAACTTACGTGAAATGTCGGAAAAACTTCCTAAACATCCAACTTACACCAAATAGGACCGGTTACCCTAAGAACCTCACAAGTGACGTCATGAATTGTAATATACGTAAATTTGATACGCCGCCTCATTTGACCCGAGTGGGCCCATCGTTCCGTATTTTCCTTATTGTTCCATTTGACTTATTCTTAAGTAGAATCCAATGGAAACTTTTGATACTTGTCCCGACATCAAATGACAAGTATAGTAACTATGCTAACAAGGATATTCTTATGATGACGATGAAGATGCTAGTATGAGAAAATGGCTATGACGTCTATGTTAAGAATATGAATCTACCATGAATACGACTATGGATATGTTGTACAATAACATGGATGATGTCCAGGAAGGAAATGTTTACATGACAACTATGACCATGATGATTCTATGATTAAAGGTTCCAAGTCTATGATTTCAGTGACAAGATGAGAACGTTAAGCTATTTCTTGAATCCTCAACTCTACCCATGAATAATGTCTTCCTTTAAAGATTCCAAGTATACGAAACGATGCCTTATGGTCCTGTTTTATGTTTTCTCATGATATTACTCTCCATTGATAAGTCTCGCCTATATTAATCGTCCGCCAAGGCGAGGCAAGCGCCCATAGTTATTCCATAATATAATCGGAGGTTTCCGACCTTACGTCACTCCGATGGATACATGATTTTCTTGGGCTCTCCTGCATGCTTCTATGACCAATGTATATGTAATATGTATATGTATATGGGGTGGGGGGAAGGGATACATGGAAATTGGGAAGGGAACTATGTTTCGTTGCCACAGTCAATGGCGTTTATCTTCCCGGACGCGGGATGCCCGGGACGCGGATATATGGGCGAGCCGACGTATTTCGCTTACGCGGGCGAGCCGACATTGTTCGGTGCTATGCTATGGCTTACTATGCTATGATCAGCTATGCTATGACCTACTACGCTATGATACTATGGTACACCATGACATGCTATGATACTATGACATACTATGATTTAACATGACATGACATAAATTCTATATTCTATGCCTATGAAAAGAAATGTTTTTTTTTTAAAAAAGGGAAAAACAAGCATGCATGGCATCCGCCCCTATGGGGCCCCTCATATCTTGTGAGTTACTCGCTTATCCTCTGATATGTTCTATGTTTCTATCTGCATACATTGTTCATATGTACAGGTCATCCCTTTACCTCACGATATGAAATCTTGTTATTATTCATGCTTATATCTTCTACTATGTTACTATTCCTCGCCTTACATACGCACAATGCTCGTACCGACCCCCTTCTTCGGGGCCGCGTTTCATGCCGCGTGTACACCCAGAGTGATCGACGCTATTATAGATGATGTTCCGGCGGAGTTGGCATCTCCATTTGCTTCTGGAGGTTGCCGGGTCAAGAGTCCTATGCTATGATGCCATGTTCGAGTTAGAGACTTTGCAGACAGAGTCGGGGGTATTGGGTTGTCAGTTTGTAAGCGGCTTCAGTAGCCGATATGCTATTATGTTTCGTGTCTCGAGTCTTATAGGATGTCAGATTTTACTTATGAAGAAGAAAAATTTTCTATGTATTCATTTCTAACCGATTTGCAAGTTCATATGTGTAATAAGAGTCAGTGGGTTCGCTCGGCTCCGAATACGTGGGTCGGGTGCCCATCACACCCTATTAAAGCTCGGGTGTGACAAAATTTTCTTGCGGGGCATCGAAATCGTAACAATTTATTGTGGCTTAACGCTAACACATGGCTCTATCGCACAATCTAAGAGAGAAAGAATGACATCATCCTAAATATCCTGTAGCTTCCTATTTATAAGTGTGGTGCACAACATGCCCATAAACAAGGCTCTACTAGACACGGTCTGTAGACAACCTGTAACACCTCGTACTTTCATACTAAATCATATCGGTAATATCCCGTAAATCCGAGTTAGATGTGAACGTATGAAACTAGTATAAAGATTGCTATGTTAGCTATATTTTAAACCTTTTTAAAAACAATCGTTTTGAAG
>NW_026721960.1:0-7767 GCF_029784015.1 Lycium ferocissimum | reverse complement strand
CAGCAAAGTTGGCAAACTCCATTTGTTCTGGAGTGGCGCCGAGTCAGCAGGCTATATGGTGATGTCTCCCTTGAAGTTAGAGACTTTGCAGACACAGTAGTGGGTACCAGAAGTCAGTCCGTCAGTGGCTTCATAGGCCAATGTGTCAGTTTGTATTATGATATAAGTTTTATACAGTTACAAATTCAATTTGCTCGGAAAGCCACAGAAAGAATATTTTAGTAAGCTTTGTCATGTGTATTTGACTTAGAGGAAAAAAGAAATTTTTATATATGGTACGAGTCAGTGGGTTCGCTCGGCTCCGGTTACGGGGTCGGGTGCCCATCACACCCTAGTGAGATCGGGGTGTGACAATCCCATACTAGATTAAGGGCCAAGATGTTGGCTATGAAGGTGTCCGCTAATGCCGTCGCAACTTGTCAGTATTAAGGAAGAAAGAATAGAAAACCCTTTAGGGTAAAAAGTGAGGGAGTCAAGAGAGATTAATGGAAGGGAGAGAAATATGACAAAATAGGACGAGCGGGAATTAGTATGAATAAGAAATGCAGAGCAGGACGAAAGAACCACGTCTAAGATTGAACGTAATGTATATAAGTTGTACAAGGACAGTGATGCCATCTGCGAGTATTGGTATGCTAAGAATAAGACTAAGTAAGTATTTGATAAGAAGAGTAAAGACGTAGCGAGGACAATGCAGTTGCGATATTTCAGGTACAGTACAGAAAAAAAAATGTAACGACGGTATAAACCTGTAACACCCCGTATCTTAGAACTAAGGTTAGACTCATATCATTAGAGTTTTAGCGAAAAAAAAAAATGAAGGTTTGAGCGTTTTGCGAAAATGGTTGATAGGCCTACTTCGGGCAGTGATAACTCTTTGATTAGTGGGAATTTGGGAAAAGTACCCTCAATGAAAGTTGTAGTACGTAGAAATACCTTTCTAACGATATAAGGACCAAGCCAATCAGAGATCGGATCAAGGAGATATGATTATCTCAATATGGCTAATAGTAAGGCACTTGAAATCCTATAGAATCGGCTAAGTTTTCGATACGTCGACTTCCAAACAAATTTCGTGCAAACCCGTTGGGAATTTGAGGAACCTTCCTTGATGAAAGTTGTAGCCCTTTGAAATAGCTTTGCAACGGTATATTATGGGTCTTGAAAAGAGTTATGTACGAGAAGTTATGCTCATTTTACCAAACACTATCCAAAACTAACACCCGTCGCTTCTCGGGGCGCGTGAGAGAGCGCGCCATGGCCCCGCTTCGCGGAGAGATCGCACAACTCTGAGTTTTTAGCTTCAGAATGTTATGTGATGCACCCGCATCACGGAACCATCGCGAAACGGGTCAGTTTCGGGTCAAAAGGTCGGGTTTACGCGTTTTAAGTTATATTTAAGGTTTGGGGTTTCTTTCCCCAGCACCCCATTCACGAAAAATTAACCTAAGGTCAAGAAGAACAAGTCCCAAGCCTCAAGAACCCTACAAGGTTAGTTTTATCATGATTTTAGGTTGAATTCAAGTCCCTAATCTCTTTCTAACTTGAGTAAACCCATCTCAAGGTTCAAGAGTTCAAGATTTTGGAAATCCTCTTCAAAGTTAAAGTCTTTAATTAAAGTTTGAGGCATTACCGGAGTATGTAGAGATACTATCTACGTGTGGGAACATCATTGTTTCTTCCCCACGCCTCATAACCCATAAATTATGATTCTCTACTAAAACTAGGGTTTCTATACCATGCTCATGATAACCCTAGGTCCATGTCCATGATTATATTATGTATGAATTGTTATAATTCCATCATTGAGTTCTTAATATTTTTTTATGATTATTGAGAATCCGTCCGTAATCCATGAAAACCCATATCTTGTATTCCATGGGCTCTTGCATGCATGTTTTTAAATAAGATGATTATTTCATGAATATCCTACATATCTATAAGTTTTCATGCAACTGTATTATATAATTACTTTCATGCTATGATACAAGATACATACATACTAAGATACAATTTATTTCATGAAACCATATTTACAAGCTATTTCATGAAACCATGTTTACAAGTTATTTCGTGAAATCATGATTACAAGACAAGTACAAGTTAATTCACGAAAATCATGGGCTCCTTAGCCAACTATATTATGTTCATGTTTTTGGGAGTTGAACAAATTACCGAGAAGGCTCGGATAGCACGAAACTACGTAGCCACCGTAGGACAAGGATCGCTCCGCCCCCGATAGGACGATACCTTAATTTTACACTGAATGGATCCATCAGGCACGATACCATCTTATACCCTGGCAAGGTATGAGGGCTCTGCTGGTTGCGGCGAGGACCAGACTCCACGTACCCACGTGGTGATATTATATTGTCGGTTATGAAATGCTCTCCCTACCTACCATGTTTTTTACTCATGCTTTATATTATATATGTATTCATGTTCATGCTCATAACCGGTTTCAGTTTCACGTTCGGTTCTTATCTTTGTTACTTTATGTCCCATGTTATTTCATTCAGTTGCTTTACATACCAGTACATTCAATGTGCTGACGTCCCCTTTTATTGCCCGGGGGCCTGCATTTCACGATGCAGGTATTGATATACAGGACGACACATCTGCTCAGTAGGACAGCATTCGTATCAGCTTATTGGTGAGCCCCATCTCATTCGGGGTTTAGTCAACTCTTTATTTTATGATTAGTTATGCATCTAAGGTATACTGGGGGCCTTGTCCCAGTAAGTATGTTTTCCAGTCAGACTCATGATAGAGGTTTCATAGACTAGATAAGTCAGTTATGTTATGTCAGACATTCGGAGTCGTATAGCCATTTTGGCTCATTCATGTTATTTCTGCACTCATGTTTAAACAAGTATTTTTATTAAGTATTTTGACTTACTACGTTTTATAAAGGCTCATCATGCATTCACGTTATATTTCCGCTCATGTATGCCTCATGATGATTCAGCAAGCCACGTGGTTCGCTCGGTCACATGCAGTATGGCACCGAGTGCCGTGTTTCGCCCAGGCCATGGTTCGGGGCGTGACAAAACTTGGTATCAGAGCCTAGGTTCAAGTGTCTTAGGGAGTGTATGAAACCGTGTCCAGTGGGGTCACTTTTATATGTGTGTGCGCGCCACACATATAAACAGTTGACCACCAAGACATTTAAGATTGTCTCGCTTCTTTCAACTCTAGATCGTGCAATAGAGCTATGTTCTCGAAATCACTCGAACTCATGTGTTGTTTCCCATTCTACCGAATACGCCTAGTCTCAATGGATGAGGAAGATGTAAAGCTAGTGGTTATCAATGTGTTGCTTTCCGATGGAGGCATCAGGAATTATTCTAACTCGTGCCATGAAGCTTAGAGCAGTAAGTAACATTCTCTTTCCATCGAATTCTAAACGTATCGAATGCGTAAGCGGCGAGAAAGAAAATTCGAGACCCAAGACTTACCAAATAGTGCATGGTGTGTTTATCAGGTGTTAATACCCTTTTTAAAACAAGTTTCGGCATGGCAAAGACACGTAGGTTATATACCCTATAGAATAAGTTTATTTGGATTATCTGACCATGGAGCTACAGTATAAGGATGATGGTTCGCATTTAAGACCACTACAAGTAACATGTTATGAAATTAGTCAAGTAAAGAATCATAAATTGTCCATGGTAGTTTTGAGCAGGAAATAGCCTAAGAGCCAACCACCTGTAACGCTAGAAAGTCTCGACTTTTTCAAGGATATATATATTTTGCTAAATGATCTATGCACATGACTAGGAAGGGACTGATGCCATAAGAAAACCACGAGCAGACGATATTGAATTTTTGGGGTTAGTTTTAAATTATTTAAGCTTATTCAGAATCAGACCTAGAGAGTATGATGTTAGTGAGTTACTACAAGAAGCAGATATTACTATGAGATAAAAGATATGAAAATTCCCTCTTAGGTTATGTGATTAAGTATTTATCCCTGTGTGTATAGTATGATATAATTTTGAAAGTGTATAGGGAGTTTGGGGTTAGTTATTCCAATTCCTTATTTGAGACAGATGAAATTTCCCTAAGTGTGATCCATGTCTACGGTTCGGAAAGATAGTATACAACCCCGGAATAGAGTCGGATAAGGAGGAAAAGTTAGAAATCACCTTATGCTTCACTTTAGTACTCAGAGAAGAATTAGAGAATATGATGCTAGCAAGTGGTTAACAGAAGCATAGTGAGTAAGTTTGAACAGATACAGTGAATTAGAAATTTTCAGCAGAGTTAGTAGAAGTACGATTTGAGTACTTAGTTAAGTTAGCACTACTAATGTCACGACCCAACTAGGGGCCGTGACGAGTACCCGATACCTGTACCGAGCACCCCTTACCTATCATCTAGCCTGTACCTCTTAGTAAGTCGTATAAACAGTGCCGTATTTTTTTGAACTGAACATTAACAGCGTCATTATGAACGTAGACTAATTAGCTTCATACAACAACATTAAAATGCCAAAATACCACATATTTAACTGTACATAACCGACTGTACATATCTGTCTACGAGCCTCTAGACATATTACATTTATACATAGAAAGGGCCGAGTACTGTCGTGCCCGAAAATATATACACAAAAGAGTACCACGAAAATGAGGCTCCGGAACAACTAGAGCGGCCCATCAAGTACGGCCGGTAGAGCTCCTAAGGATCAAATCCGCTTCCGCCGACCGCGCGGCATGAAACGCAGCGTCCACAAGAAGGGACGTCGCACGAATAGTGTACAGAGTATGTAAGGCATGAATAGTAATATGCGAAAAACGTAAATCATGTATAATGACATAAAAGAATTACCACACATGTCCTGGGATAGAAACATGACCTGTACATATAAGTGCCCTGGGCAGATGCCGTGCTTTCTTAGCTTTCCTTACTCATATATATATACATATATACATAATAATAAAATATACTATATTGCCGATCGTCGTACCGATCCATTTAACCATAAATATGCACATCCCGCGTCCGGCATCCCGCGTCCGGACGATATCAAGTCATGTAATGCCAACCGATCGTGGATATGCGTATATAACGCTCCGCCATTATCTCCATTTTCCCGTAAGTATATGAAAATTCCATGTATAAATATCGGCGTCTATAGCGCCCTGGCTCTTTCCTCATATACATATGCTCATATCGTATATATATATCAACGTCTATAGCGCTCTGATTCTTTTTGTCACATGCACATACTTATATCATATATGTATTTACCAGCGTCTATAGCGCTCTGATTCTGCTATCATATACATATACTCATGTCATGTATATTTGTCAGCGTCTATATAGCGCTCTGATTCTGTTATCGTATACATGTGCGTATGTCGGGTACACGCATCAATCGGGGTCATAAGACATGATTCCATGTATTTAGAATCCTTAGAATAGTCTTTACCTACAATAGAATTGAGATATCCAGAAATAGTTTAATATTCTCATATTTTCATTTTTATAGCCAAGTATATCGTCTACATATCTAACGTAGGCATTTTGTTCATTTTCAACTCCAGTGTTATCGTTATAGGATCATATCCTTCACTTTAGTCAAGGAATCACCTTTGTCGTGCTTATCATGGACATATGTTCTTTCTTAGCGTTATCGTTATCACGGTCATCATTGACATATTTACATATGCTACGTGTCATAGCATTATTTATAATGATTTAAGATAATCGGGTCCTCTTTATGCAAGTTCTAGGGGTTTAAGAAGTTTTCCATCATTCCGCACCATTTCTAGTTCAATTCTACTGAATGAATAGTAACTATTTTCAATCTCGGATTTCTAGGAAAGGAATGGTCCCCGAGGTCCGTATCCAACTTAGTACGTCTAAGACATGCCATAGAAAGAAGGGTGAAGCCTTACATACCTCTTTCCGCTCCTTTTTCTATTCCAAATTCACGTCGCAATCTCGTCAAAATCTGCAAATTGGTCATGTTTACCAAAACTCTTATTAGGATTCTTAGAGTTAGAATCTCAAGGAAACACTTGGCTACCGAAATTTTGGCAGCACTTCCTTTGTAAATATACCATCCTCACATTCAATATAGCCAAAATTCTTCATCAATCACAATCCGGGAATTCAAACCCGGCCAAACTATTAACATAATTCAACAATTACACTAGCAATTCACATACTCCATTCAAAATGCATGATCTCAATTTACTACTTTCTTCATAACCTTCCGTCTTCGATGAACACAATAGCAACCTTATAATATATATTCCATCAACATCATACTAATATCATTACATGCTATCCATGCAAGAACATTATTTTTCAATATACACAATCTTCCAATTGCCAATACTTCACCAAACTTATCAAGTCTTTATTTGCGATATAACATCTACTTCACAACGACTAAGATGTTAATTACAACTCGCTCATTATTCTTTCACAACTCACCAATACACATGACTATACATCAAGTATACACGGCCACATACACACCACACACTACACGGCCATATCATGCACACACACAACCACGTTCTCTCCAAATTCATTCAATTTCCATTATCAATATAGTATTCACAACAATAATAACCAAACACTAGATAAATTAATTAGAACATGATTTCTACACACACACATATATACATATACACGGCCACACCATCTTTTTTTCTCTTCCATGAATTTCATCCATTTTCTTACACACTACACATGCAAAATCATCCATAACATGCAAGAAGAGTCAAACCTCACCTTTTCTTCAATTCTTCACTTGAGTAGAGATTCCAACTTATAGAAATAGGTGTTCCTCTTGCTCCAAAACCACTCCACCTTGCTAGGGACCCTTGAATTGGTAGGAAATGATTTTTAAAGAAATTTTTGTCAATTTTTCTTGGAATTTTTCTCTTGGCCGAATGGCCTCTAGATTTTCTCCCTTTCTTGTTTTGTTCTTCTTTTTCTTGAAAGTCTAGAAATTGTTATGATAGAGATGACTTAGTCATCTTATTTAATACCATGCATGAATTAATTTTGGGCCTAGCCCATACCTTATGGCCGGTTGGGCCTAAATTTTTCTAACAAAATATTCAAGCCCACTTATATTTTGGGCTAGTTCTTGTAATTCATGAAAACAAATTTTCCAACTTCCAACTTTGCCCTTCGTCTTTCTTCCATAATCCCACGAGTCATATTGCGAATTTCCCCTTTATTCCCTTGACCTTCCTCATTAATTCCACTTCTAAATTTTTCACAAGCAAATATGCCAAACAAAATAAAATGTGGCCTTGCTTATTGTCTTCCCGCGATTGTCTTGAATTATCCGATTGCACAAAATGCGGGATATAACAACTAAGTGGGTAATTATCTGAATACACCGAAGGCGTGTTAGAACACAAAGGGTTTAAGTTAAATTTGAGGTATAGAAATTGGTGAAAAGAAAACTATCTAAGAAATAAGAGAGCAAGCTACGAAGAGCCTTTAAGGGTTATCGAAAAGAGTTTTCCTCAAGACCTTACAAAAAGCTAGTATGCCATTATGTACATTAGAAACCCGTTCATTTAAGTAATCCAGTTTTCCCAGTAAGTAAGACTTGCTTGATGTAAGCCGAAAAAAAAAAAAAATGAGTCATCAGTATGTTAGAGGAAATTAGCAGAACCACTAGATGACCACTTATCGCTAACTCGAGAGATCCACAGGCTTTAAACGTCAGCTTTTGAACTAAGGGGGAGATCGTGCGATAAGGTGCCGATATAGATTATGTGTTTTGTA
>NW_026721959.1:0-8741 GCF_029784015.1 Lycium ferocissimum | reverse complement strand
CCAAGAGGTCGCGTAGGACGAGGCGGACTAGACCAGTGAAGAGAAAAAATATGCATCACAGCTCTAGAACTAGGATGAGTTTAAGTAGCATTTGGAAATACTTTGTAAGCGAGGCGTTAGAATATATATATATATATATGAGTATGATATCCCATATGTGGCTGTATCAACGGGTATGTGTATCCCAGCAACCGACGTTGCGGCATATTGGAGGCATTGATCGAACAGGGTAGTAAGGTTCAAGTGACAAACGTTACCAGGTAGGCTGATGTTATTTTCACTACAGGTTAGGTTTGGAAAGTTCTAATGCAATGACATCTGGAAAGGAAAGAAAGTGAGTATATGGAAGGTAAGGAGATCAAAATGTCAAAAAAGTAAGAAGTAAGAAACATGAGTGAGTGAGGCCTCCAAGAGAGACGACGGGCAAAGCACGGGACTATTTGGGTAAAAATTCAAAGGCAGGCATGTGAAAGGGATAAAGTGTGGTAGTATGGAACAAAAGAGAATGTGTGGGGTTAGAGAACGATTTCGATAAGTGGGGCTAAAAGGATAGTGACCACGACAAGGAATGTGAAGTAAGAGAAAGAATGATTAGGCCTTGCAACGATGCGAAGAGATTTCCAACTATTGAAAGATATATTTAAAAAGGGATAAATGTGTAGCCATATTGATATGATTGCCTCGGATATAGAGAAGCTTTCCTAAAAAGTGACTTAAAAATAGAACGGATTTGCACGTTTAAAGGAATGTCTCACGAACTTCAGGGTCGATACTGTAAATAACAAGAGGAGAAAGGCGCTTGGGAAGGAAGGAACCTAAGGAAGGCTAAGGATGAAAGTAGGAAAGGTATACTAATGGGCTGATCAAAGGAAGAGGAGAGTATTTAAGAGTAAAGTAACTAGAAATCTTTAACCATGGAAGTAAGAAGGATACTTTAACAAGTTGGCGGTAGGAAACCGATCAATCATCAAGATAAGAACGAGGATGATGGGGCGACACATATGATTAGGAAATTAATGATATGAGGCAAGAATTCCTGTAAAGACCGAGAAATGCGATTATAAAGGAAATAGAGTGTAAAGTAAGGAACGTGCATGGAAGACAACCTGGCCGTGGCATCAGAAAGATGGATGAAGGCTCGATGAACGAGGATGGAGAGAGAGTAAATTGCAAGAATTCTGTGCTAAGAGTAAGAAGTAGCAGGACACTGTTATAAGCAAAGTCGGGAAGAGAGACGAGAAGTAAGGTATAATCGAAGACCTCATAAATGACGTGGTGAATGTCGATGACCCCATTAACTTACGGGTCCCGAAAATCGTTAGTCATAAAAGACAGAGATATGAGGAGACGAAAAAGAAGACATCGGAATGGGACCTAACCCTTATCAGTATTCCACTTGAATACAAGAGTGTAACTAGTAAAAAGGATAAATAAGGCAGACCATACGATGACAGAACCCCGACCTTGAGAAGGTCGTGAAGGGCGGCAGATAATTGTCAGACAATGGATATTCGTGTTATACCCCGCGTTTTTAGAGCATGAGTTTGACATGTGCCTTATCGTAGTAATGGGATGTTTTGAAAGGCACAAGCCATGGAGAGTACGTAACAACGAAGAAAAATGGTGAATTACAATCTCATAAGTCGTAATCGGGAAATAATATTTTGAAACACGGGAACATGGCCATTATTAGTGTAATAAGTGATAAATATCATGTATGGAGAATTTCGGAATATTTCGGGATTGAGCAAATTGAAGAAAATAAGTTCGACGAAAATTTGAGAAACGCGGGTAGGATTTTAGTCAACTTTGGAGGCGCATATCTCATAGTATATGTGGAGTTTTAAGGTGTTTTAAAAGCCTAAAATGAAGTTCGTCGAGTCTAGTTTGTAATTCAACAAACCGTTCATTGATAGGACATCGGAGTAGAGAATTATAGACGTTACAAACTGAACTGTCGACGCGAAACAGCATTTACGCGGTACCGCTACGATACGGCTACGATGACTGTAGCTACAGTACTGTGCTACAGTGAAACGACGTTGGCAGTTTTTAAAAGGGACAAAAACCTCATTTTTTTCAGCACAAAATGCCCCAAAATTTCCAGAAACTTCAGCCTCCAAAAGGGCTCTTATTGTCACATGAAATTGAGGATTTTGCACAAAATTTCAAGCAACCAAATGCTAACCGAGGTCCGGGCAACGCATAGGCGCGATTATAATTTTGTTTTGTGTTGAAGTGAGTTTGAAGATAAGTGGATGATGAGGATTTGGCTACCTTCACAAAAATAAGGTATGAATCATCAAATCTCTCTCTTTATCAACCTTGATTGAGTAATATTTGCAAAAATAGAGTTATAGTTTGTTGTAATGATGTTGTTGAATTATGGGGCTGTTTTAGGTGGATTAAATGGACGGAATTAGCTAAGTTATGATGCATAATAATTGTTGATATTGTTGTTGATGTTGTTGATAAGTTGTTGTTCTTGAATTTGGGAGAATAAAGTGTATAAAGATATTGTATACAAAGACTATACCGGGCTGTTTTGTGCCGATATTCGGGGCTGTTTTACATGATTTTTCGTGGCTAGTTTGTGACGATATTTTGGAGCTGTTTGGTATGATATTTGTGGTTGTTTTGCGATGATATTTTGGGTACTGTTTGGTGGTTGTTATGAACTGTTTTGTGGGCTGAAATATCGTGGGATTGGTTGTAGTTGTTGTTGTTGTTATACTATGGATATACGGAAATAAAGAAATGTGTTAAAGTTGTTCATGTTGAGTTGAGGTTTCGGGTTTCATTATGTAGTGGATGGGCTGATTTGAATACGTTGTGAATTGTCCGAAGTGTTCTTGAATCTTGTTAAATGATCTTGGGTTAGTTTTTGAATATGCGAGCATTGACGTTGGCTTGAATGTATGGTTGATTTGAATGTAATTGGAATGTTGTCGAAATATGTGGAGAAGAATTACTAATGTTAGAATGTGTTTGGAATTGATTATTGATATTGTTTATATGGTTGTTGGTATTGTTGTCGAAGATTTGGCCGAGTTAAATTCTCGGGGTTGTTGAATTTATAGGGGAAATGCTGCCCAAATTTCTGTAGATAAAGTGATAGCATGAAATTGAATTCCTAAGTGCTTATGGCTAATGTTTGGTATGTGATGACGTTATTGTAGCTCTTGGAGAGCCCGAGACTTGAGTTTGGATTAGCCTAGGAAGCAATCAAGGTATGTAAAGCTTACCTTTCCTTCTTTTGGCATGTCTTAGATATGGCTAAGTGATGATATGTTATGAGCTTCGGGGGTAATTCTATTTTTAAAGTCCGAGCATGTTTGCGATACTTATTTGCTTCTTGATGATGGCATCCTTATATGGTTTATATGTCCTTGTATGATTGGTTTGCAAAAGTTGCATAAAAAGTTTTGTTTTTAAAAGAATTTTGTTCCTAAACGATTCCGAACTACGAACGCCCGTAACTTTCAAGAAAGGGCTCGGATCGCTTTGATATCTTCGCAAATGATTTCATGACGGGTAATGACTTTAATTTTCATAGGCGGGCCCGAATTGGGTTGACGCTCGTCCGTGGGTCCCGCGACTTTCTATGTTTGGTTCTAACGACCTATTTTTTGAAAGAATTCAATATGACTATCTTTCCGACCCCCGAGTATGATTACTTATTTATCGAGTTGAATCCGAAATGAGGATTTCTATGCATATGATTCGATACGTAACCTTGGTTTCGAAGTTCGGTTTGATATGTTCCCGAGTTATATTCTAAGAAAACCCGATTTGACTATTGATTCGATTTTGAAATAACGGTTGTTTTGACTATCTTATTGGGTCCGTGTAAATGTTTTGCATTGCATATGGTTTCCCACGATTCTGCTTGTGCATTTTGTTGTATGTCTTTCGCCGAGTCCCGGGCCGGTTGTGTGATCGTGCACACTATGTGATGCTACCGCTGGATTCTTGGCCGCGGTATGCCGGTATGTGATATTGACCGCTGGATTCTTGGCCGCGGTATGCCGGTATGTGATATTGACCGCTGGATTCTTGGCCGCGGTATGCCGGCATGTGTGATATTGACCGCTGGGTACTTGACCGCGGTATGTGTGATATTGACCGCTAGGTACTTGACCTCGGTATGTGTGTATGTGACATTGGCCGCTGGGTACTTGACTGCGGTATGTGTGATATTGACCGCTGGGTACTTGACCGCGGTATGCGTGTATGTGACGTTGGCCGCTGGGTACTTGACCGCGGTATGTGTATATGTGGTATGTGATATGTGATAATATGATGATATGATCTTATTTGCGAGTCCCTCGCTGAGAGGGCGGACACGATACGTGTGCATATGATATGTGATTTTTGACGATTACCGGATTATGATCGTTCGGTTAATGTGTTCATATGATATGTTTGATTTTTCCGTATATACGAGGCGTAAATGTTTTCAAAAAAGAAAACGAAACATTTTGACATTCGATTATCCTATTTGTCTTCTCGAACCCACTTGTGTATGATTTGTATGTCGGATGCGAAGTACTTTGGTATTCGGGTTATTATGCTCACTTTCTGTACTCCTGACTTCGGTTATGATTTCGCTTTACGTATTTTTAACTCGCTTGCTTACTCGCACATATTCCGCATCGACCCCACTTTCTTCGGGGGTCGCGTTTCATCTGCCGCGGTACCCACGTATGAGTAGGTGATGTTAGCGAGGAAGATGTTCCGGCTGGATGGCGAGCTCCATTTCCTCGGAGTGCCGCCGATGTCCGAATGCTTTTGTATGGTATGCCGAGTTACGTTAGAGACTTTGGGTTTACGGTGTCGTGTGTGTGATATGTCGGTTTTGTAAGCGGCCGTGTAAGCCGATGTATTATTATGCATTATGCTGCGGTATTTTTTTGTAATCGGCTATGTGTCGATATATCGGTACGCATTATGTTACGTATTCGCTATGACTACGATTTTATTTGATTTGAAAAAAGACGAAAAGTATGATGTTTTTTGAAAATTTTCCTTCTCGCATTTTGACACGTTACGCGGGCCCCGGTATGATTATGTGTATTACGAAAGTCTGCGGGTTCGCTCGGCCCTAGGTAAGGGTCGGGTGCCCATCACACCCTATCGGATTAAGGGTGTGACAATTCGAAAGCTATTGGTGTATTAGGACCTCCTTAATAAGGGGGAAGAACATATTGAACTTGAAAGGAATTATGACATTCTCAAGCTCCAGAAGGAGAAATTTATTAGCTCGGGGCCAGAGTTCGAGGCGTATTGGCATATCAAGAAGGAACCAAAAAGAAGCAGAAACGACTTGACAATAAGTGTACCATGAGACAGACATAGGGAGAAAGTATGGAAGACACCTTAAGAGAATGCTTTAGACCAGGGTTTGAATCCTCCGTATCGAGCAAAATTGCGCAGTACCTAAGTATGCAGCGACATGTCCTAAAGGGTAATAAAGAGCGCAAGAAAGGTCTACAAGCTAAGTTCACAAAGGATAATGGAGAGGATGACAAATCCAAAGGACACTTCGGATGACAACGACTATTATAACGAAAGTAACAACGATTGGTAGTTTGGTAATTTTTCGAAGAAAGGAAGAACGCTGCTCTTATGAATGGAAATAAAAGAGTTCACCGGATATTAGAAAATATTTCATGGATCACTAATTATACTGAATATGAGAGCATATGCTTTGGAATTATATGAACCGTCAACGTGAAGCTATGCCCAACTACAATCGTGAGAAGGTCACACCGGAAAGTTAAAAAGGAATAACGACCGACGAAGTGATCGCCGGTACAAGGGAATCGAAGACAAATGTATCTACGTTGCAAGAGAATCTTAATGGAGTAATAATTGTCGTAGTCCTATGCTTCTGGGTTTGTATCGCGAGATTTGGGAGCAGGAAGCTAAAGAAAAAGTTGTGGCAGGAGCCCCAGGGATTTATCTTGAACTCGGATTATAAGTTTGCCATAAGTGTAATGGTACTGTGAAGGGTAATAAATGGTGAAGAAACATTATGTATATACGTATTTTGGATATTGATATAACTGGTCTTGGAAAGGAACTAGGAAGAATAACTTAAGGGATATAGCCATTATGCTCAATAGCGATAAAGTAATGTTGAATAAGCATTTGGAATGCAAGGGTAAGAAAGATGGCGACAAGGACGTAAGGCTTAGAGAGACTGACTAATGAACTACAAAGAATCGGTACAATGTGTATCTAAGATCAACAGATAGCAAAAAGAGTAGCCCGAGATGGCACCGAAGGGATAAACGCATAGAGGAGTAGCCCGAACGCGCCAGGGAGTAGCCCGAACGCACCAATACGAGGCGCGAACGCGCTGAACTATTTTGAGGCCCAGGTTAGGGATGAAGGTTATATTATAAGAGTGCAACAATAATATACATATGACATTTGGAGACCATATGGTGTAAATCAGGTAGTGCGTTGCTTGATAAAAGCCCTCGTTACTGTAAGCTAAGTGGGTCCCACATGTTGGAGTTTTATAAAGGACATATGAAAAGATATATGATTAGTACATGGAAAGTTGAGCAATTCCTAAGAAGGACCCTTAAGCCAAATATGGGCATAAGCCCTCCAAAAGGACGATTTAAGGAAACATTTTTGGATGATCTGACTTGGAGGGGACAAAACGATATTATAAGTTTGGAATTTGGAAAAACACCAAGAATGAAAGTTATCGAAAATTGAAAGAGCTTTCTAACCATACGTCGTGGGCCCTCACACAATATAGGGATCAAGAGTTATGACCTTTTTACAGAACGAAGGCGCAGGCAGAAAAATTAAGGCTGCGCGAACGCGCCCAAAGGGGGTGCGAACGCACAAAAGGAATTCTAAGTCGGTCCAGGCAGAACCTGGACCACTATTTATAGGGGGAGACCCCCTCATTTTCGACCAAACACACCCAAAACCTCCTCAAATATTCCAGATGTTATATACCGTATTTTGTACATTGGGACAATCCGGTTTAACTATGATAAGTTAGGGCCAAAACCATTCCGGAATACAAAGTCGGGACTTTTGACCTTCGATTTCGTTTTAAGACCTAAGTTGTTCATGAATTTTTTGGTATGGAATAATTAAGAAAATTTGGAACCAAAAGTGATATAATTGGAAGTTGCAAATCATGCAAAAATAGCCATGTTGGCCGTGTGAGTGGGAGATGGCTCCCACACATGTTGTGGCCAATTTTAATTGGTCCAACACATGTGTGGGCCATGGACACATGTATAAGTCTTCCTAGTATGCAAAAGATGACTACTAATTCATTCTTCATCATCTAACACTTTAGCAAAAAAAAAAAAAAAATAGAAGTTGAAGAACAACAAGCTTGAACTTTCGGCCAAGAGGGAGAAAAATAAAGTCCCAAGCAAGCCATCCCAAAATTATTTCGTTGATGCAAATCCACTAATTTGAGGTCCCTAAGTAACGTGGAAGTGTTATTCGGGTTATCCAACCATCCGTTTTCATCCTTGCAAACCCTAGCCTATTTGTGAAGTTGAAGAAGAAAGGTAAGAATTAATCATGTTTTATGTGTTATAAAGGTTTTATGCATGTTGTAGTATGTTAAAATGGATGAAAATCATGAAATATAGTAGGTGGGAGTTGAGGCCGTGTGTATGAGGTTTGGTCGTGTAAGTGTGTGTGTTGTGTTGAAGTGATGAATCAATTTTATGTAGCCTGTTTAGTAGTGTAGTGTGAAGAAAAGAATGAGAATCATCAATATATGTATATGTGTAGTGTGGCCGAGTATAGGTCATGTTATATGGCAAGAATGGATTAATTCTATTGGGAATTTTGAATGTTGTCGTTATGAATTCTAGGTTGGAAATGAGAGATTAATGACTCAAGATTGATGTTGTAATTGTATGGGCTGATTTGGAGAATCATGTGTATTTAATGTAATTTTTATATTTAAGAGAATGACATTGTTAGAATGTGGATTGTTGGAGCAAATCATGATTTGGAAGTGAGGGATGTGTTATGGATGTGTTCTCGGGTTGGGGACTATTTTCGGGTGAGTTGGAGTATTATTTGGGATGTTTGAAATGTTGTATGAATTGCTTAAAATGTCTTTGAATATTGTTGGTATGGGTTCGGTTAGTATTTGAATGTATAAGCGTTGATGTTGGCTTAAAGGTAAGCCGTTGAATTGAATATATTGAAAGTTGTTGAATGATGTAAGAGAGTTACTAATGTTATATTGTCTTTGGGATTGATTATTGATGTTGCTAGGTTGGTTGTTGATGTTGTTGTTGTTGATTTGGCCGAGTTAAATTCTCGGGGTTGGCCTATTTACAGGGGAAATGCTGCCCAAATTTTTGTAGAATTAAGTGTTAGTTTGGAATTAAATGCCTATGGCTAATGTTTGGCATATTATGACTTATTTGTAGACCTTGGGCAGCCCGAGACGTAGGTTGGCATTAGCTCGAGTTTGGAGTAGCCTTGAGAGCGTTTGAGGTATGTAAAGCTCAATCCTTTCTTCTTTTGGCATGCCTTAGTTACAAATAGGCTATGACACGAGCCTCGAGGAAATTCGATTCTCGCAATCCGAGCATGTTTATGACTCTTATTCGTTTCTTGGAATTCGTATGTTTGATATGATGAAATATTGGCCTCTATGTCTTTGAAATAATTGATTTCCAAATGTTGCGTAAAAAGTTTGTTTTAAAAAGTTCCGTAACTACGAACTCCCG
>NW_026721958.1:0-7222 GCF_029784015.1 Lycium ferocissimum | reverse complement strand
TACCCTCGGGCCTAAGGGAAAACCCCGACGAGAAATCCGAATGCTTCCCCCTCAACAACCATGGCCGTTTTTTCCGGCATTTTTTCCAAAGGAGGATTTCGGTGCAACTTTTGCATACCAAGAGTAGTAAACCCAAAAAAACATTCTTTTTCCCATCCGAAGTTAACCCCAAAATTTTTCCCCATTTCTCCGCAATGCCATGGCTTTTAGGGAATGGTTTGACGACGCAAGATCGCAAATACCCCGGGACGCCCCCACCAGTGACATAGCACCCTTTTTATTGCCATTTTTTCTTTTCCCCGTCAATTTCCCCTTTTAATCAATAGCAAAAAAAAACATAACGAAATAGTGAAGATTTATATATTAAAACTGTTTCACAAGTTAACGATGAAGTTTTTAGTTTTTTCAAATCTTTTCACTCTTATGAACTTTAATAACCCCCAAGTTTTTATGTTTTAAAATTTGGACTAAAAAAATTAAAGGAGTAAAAAACCGGGTTTTTAATCTAAAAACGAATCAGATTATATATATATATATATATATATATATATTAATTTCCTTAAGATTGTTTTTAAACCCCGATATGAAAATATACTTAAAGGGAAAAAAAAAATTCAAACGAAAAAAAAACGGAAATATATCGAAGAACAAATCCGAAAATATAGTAGGAAAAAAACGTGTAATACCCCCCAAAATTATTCCCAAAGGCCGGGTTTGGAATATATTTGGGATAGAAAATTTACTAAAATTTAAGCGAAACAAATTTCGTGAAAACCCTCAAGGGAAACAGATCACCTAGAACTTTATGTGCAAGAAAAAAAAAAAAAATCGAAAATTGTAAGGAAAATCAGGTGGCAAGATTTATATGGCCATTGGTTGAGTTTATTAACAAAACCAAAAAACAATTTCAAATGGAAGATTAATTAATTTAAAAAAAAAGTTTAAACAATTGCGAAAATTAACTCGATTTGGAAACTTATTAATGATTAAATAGTTAAAAATTAATAAACGTTTTTTTGCCCAAAAAAGAATCAATCAACGATCCCCAAATTAAATTTGAGCGAGCGAACTTTGAGGAAGACTTCATCCCTCAGAGCTAGAAGAAGTTCTTGTACATATAAACGCGAGAACTTTCTTTCCATATCGTGTGGTAGAAATGCTTCGTCCATAAAGCAAAAAGGAACAATTCAAAGAATTTCACCTTTCATTTAAATCAACAGTTCTCTCGATAACCCGAGTTTAAGTTCTTATTCTTTTCGGGGACATCTCATGATGGCACAAAATGTGTACTTATCCTTTAAATTTTCTGCATGAAGTTTGTTAGTCGATTATACTATTTGAATTTGTCTTACTTACATTGAGTATTTGGAGGCTGAGCTATGTGCACTACAAGAAAAAAGGCTATTAACGAGGGGAAATCCAGACGTTAAAAGCTCAATTCCGGTCGCTATTAGTCAATAACGAGGGGGGAAAATCCGGTCGTCACCGGTCGTTAAAAGCTCCGACGTTAAAAGTTCACGACCGGATTCCAAGCCAGTCGTTAAAGATCCTTTAACGACAACAAAAGATCCGGACATTATAATTAATAGCGACTGGATTTTTTTCCTTCGCTATTTGTTGTTTTCCGGTTGCTAAAAGCTTCAATTACAACAACAAAATCAACTATTATAAGTGCTTTTAGCGACAGGCCTTTACCTTCGCTAACTGTCTGTCAACTCTCATCAGATAAATTTTATGGTGATTACTATAATAATATATAAAAACCTATGCGCACACACACTCGCTCCAGAAACATAAAGAATAATCAATATTTATATTAAATTTCACGATTATCTACAATGAACAAAAGCAAAAATATACCAATCCCAATTGTATGACAATATGTTTTTATATTAAATTTCACGGTTATCTACAATGAACAAACGCAAAAATATACCAATCCCAATTGTATGACAATATGTAAGTCAACACCTAACAAAACAGAAGATAGAATTGTAGCATTACAAACACAAACATCTTTAACAACTCCAAACAAAATAGAAAATAAGGTCCTCTAGTGTTTTAACTTGTTCTTTAGCATTTTCAATCGCTTCTACTTGCTCGGCATTTGTTCTTCAGACTTCAGCACTTTAATCTGTAAAAAGAAATAAATTCATATCAGTCCAGTAACAAAGCTCCTAATAGCTGCTACCTTTTTGTCTTTTACCTTTTCCACAAAATGAAGATCAATCACAACGAAAGCAAACACAACTTCTAGGAACTGTGAAGGCGCTAACAAAGAGTTAAAATTTCAAATTTCTAGGAAAGCAAACACAATTTATTAGACGAGAGAACTCAAGGAACAACGAATATAGAACCAAAACGTCTAAACCAAGACTAACCACAACTAGCAAATGTTTTAATGGATACAATAACTAGCAAATTTAAACACTAACAAATTAATGTGGCATAAACAACAAATTACTAAAACGATGAAAAGCAGATTGCATTAAATTTGCTATTCACCTGTACAGTGATCAGTAACGCCTAGGCCACAAAATTCTTGTGAGTCATGTAATACCTTGTTCCCTTATTTCTTTCCCCTGTATAGATACTGAAAAGAAATGGGTAACTTCCAATTGATTCAGCATCCATACAGTCCATCAGAATCTGGAAAAGATAGATAAATTAATTAACTAAATGCTATCCAAATCCATGTACGCAACGTCTCCCATTTTTATTATCTACTCATTACTGACATTCCTGTTTCTAAAAACCACCAGAATAGTCAATCAGTTATTCTAATATCAGTGGGTTTTGTTATCGAACATTACAAATGTAAGCTAATTTGGTTGTTAACATATTAATGAATGAGTTAATAAGTTGCATCCATCGTTGATCAGCATATTGGAAAAACTCATGTGAGTCACTAAATTAGTTACTCAAATAACCAAAGCATTTGAAAAGACAAAAGGAACGTTAGCTAATACTTGTCAAGATACACTTCACTAGCGCTAAGAAGACCATACATTTTTTTCCTCCAAGTATGAAAGTTGCAAACCGTAAATAGTTTAAGGGGATTTTTATGTGTTAAACCCTTTCAAATATCTGGAAGGGGGCAGGGGGCCAGAGGTGATGTGACGTTAAAAACTTACTCACGTTCGAGGTTTACATCAATCCAACCAACGAAGAGATGTATATTTAACACATTTATTACCTAATAATCATGACTAAGTGTTATGTATTTTCACTTTGATTTTTAATTGCTAAGGTTAAAATGTTTGGTAAACACGAATGCAGCGAATATTTACTGTGATATGGCGAGAGAGGTACGGAGTAGAGTAAAGTCAGCCAACAACAATACATTTTCTTTAGCTGGCAACAAGGTTATAATCTGATACCTACAACCACAACATTAGGAGAATAAATTATACTAATCAAACTTTTGGATTACTCTTATGTCACTATGTCCAATGTGTTAATTGACTACTCTCCAAATTGAATGCTTGACATGAAGCCTAATTGAAAGCAGTTAAAAAACACTTGACTCATTTTCTATTTAAAAAAATAGTCAATCCTCTCTTTTAGCTAAGGAGAACAAGTTGCTGTCAAGTGGTACCATGGCAAGCAACCCTAGATTAAAAATAAAGAAATAAAAAGAGCAGTAATGGCTACAAGCCAAATTTGCATTTGTGCAACAGTTAACTGGAGCAACACATAATTCCATGAAAAATATAATAAACTCGATAAGAAATATGAGATTAAGAAAATACATATTATCATAGTGAATAATAACAAGAAAGTCCATATCAGTGCTACTAGAGTTAGGGGACAATTAACAGCATCAAATCTCTATGGTTCAACCTTACAGACATTAGATCCCTGGAAAGAGGCTTTAGGCATACCAACCTGTTTGGGCGTCCAGCCAGTATGCAGATTAAAAGCACAGAGCTGGACTAAAGAAGGAGTTTCTCATTCAGTTCCTTTGACTTCAACTCTCCTAATAATGGCGGCCTCTTCTCCTCCTCTGATGATGAATCTTTTGGTAGTAATTTTGTTATGTCAGATACAGATGACGATGATGATGGCACGTATATTAATATAAAACTTAATCCACTACCTACAGAAATAACGGTATTAGTTGATCATGAAGGTGGCATTAATAGGACTTTTCATAAAGAGGAGAAAGAATCTTCTTCACAGCTGGAGTACAAATATCTTTTTCATCAGCTGGAATTTCCCTAACTGAGAAAACATGTGGTACCACACAACATGCACTGGGAATAACTAAGCTAAAGCTAGGGCTTCTTGTATCATGGGGTTGCATTGTCAATGAGCACATGGCTGCATCATCGGGCCAGAAATCAAATTCAGGGAGACAAATAGAGGCTAATAACGTTTCCCATCGATACGGACGACGTGCTCATCTTCCGCCCGTTTTGTAAATTTGACTGCATGCAAGCAAATCTCTTTTTGACCCTGTCAAAATTATGCTGCTTCTCCATTTTAACATGTTCTTTTTTAAATTCAAGATTTTCCTTTCTCGCTGTCGTCACCAATATCATCGGATAACGAAGCTTTAAAACCCTTTCATTAGGTTTAGAATCCATTTTTAACACCCCTAGAATTAAAAGCAAGTGGGAAAATAGTCCAAATTGAAAGGCATTGACAAATAAATCATTTGCAACATGCTTGTGACGTATAAATTTCTTCTACCTTGACGATCCCTACAATTGTTATCTTCTGTTGCTTAATAAGTTATATCGATTCTCCATACTTTCTTACAAGACATTATCAACTTAAAGTAGACTTACCATGATTACTAGAGTCTCATAATTCATGTAAAACTTGCGTTATAGATGTATTTGGTATCTTATTATTAGGCTAATGCTTGTTGATTATCACCTTATTTGCCTCATGTAGCAACTTCAGGTGTCATTTTTCTTGCTAAAGATTTGTTATTTATTAAACTTTTGCTAACTGTGAGACTAATTCAAATGTTAAATGTAGTATCTAATTGTTCCTAGATAAAGAGATATTAGGATTCTTCATCTTCACATTCTTCTATTTTTTCCCCTTTTCAGCGTTCATGTTACTCTGCTTTTCTGGTTTCTATGGCATCTGATGCTGCCTCTACAAGGCAATTACAGAAGATTTTACAAGGCAATTACAGAAGATTTATTCTCAAATTTTTAAGCTTTTTAGATGGCTAACATCATTGTCATCCTAATTACAAAAGTTTCAGCCATCAAAGACTTCCAGATGTATTTGATGTGGACATCATAACTATAAAACAAAGAACCAATAAAGACATTTTTTACCATACGAGTACTACAAAATAAAATAGATTTAGACAGCTCTTAGAGATTATTGTGATACTTTCCTGAACAAGATTTCAGGGGAACCGAGGACAAGTATTACCATATTTTTGACTAATCCATTTCCTGTTTGTCCTAATCTTACAAAAAGTTCTTTCATGTAATAAATTAACATGGCTTGCGGTTGGGCAGGCCAGGATAGTGTTATACTTGATTTTATATTAAAATGTACTATTTAAGTGCCATACTGAAAAGAACTAAGCTAAACATAAAGGACAGAGAAAAATGAACAAGCTAGTTTTTATTTTTACAGGAAAGAAAAAAGTTAACATTACACAACAAGACATTTAAGTTGGAAAGGAAGTTAAGTTAAGCGAGACAAGATCTCCCATCTGGTTTAAATTTTAAAACATATAAAATCTGTATCCTTTCAAATTTTGTGAAATGTAATTTAATCTGTAGAGTATTTTTAGCAGTGGGGACGAAAGATAGTTTTCTAAGGCTCAAAAATTCATTTAGTCAATTAGTCGAACGGATGGTGTGCAATTTTAAGCACACCCTTAAAGTGAACTTCTGATTAGCTATTCCCAAAAAAAATTAGGGCAAAGTAAGCACAACAAGCCTCACCAATTTAACACAACCACCATAGATGAATCTTTCACAAATTAAACATCACAAAAAAAGCAAGAAGAACACACATGAAGTTCGAAATTTAACCAAGAACGCACCTGAAGCTCTCTTATAATATCTCGCTATCTACACACTTCCTGACTATGGCGATAGAGTCTCGAGTTGATTCCTAAGCTTCTGAGTAAAATTTGAAGCTTATTCCAAACATTCCAGAGATAGTGAAACTTATTCCAAGAGAAATCATGAGAGAATGATAAATTATAAAAAATAAAGTGGAAGTATAAAAGTATTTCTCCAAGCAGTACAACTTATTCTACACATTCCAACAAAATGATACCGCTTAAAGAATGAGAATTATGAGGTTGGGAGATGAAAACTTACGGCTTGTTTAGACGGTTTCTGTCGCTGAGTCGTCTCGTTCGCGTGTATGTTTTTGTTTTGTTTTGTTTTGTGTTGTTTTTTTTTTTGTTTTAATTGGAGAAAGAGAGCGGGGAAATTTTGAGGGAAGCAGGCGCTCTTTTTTGGGTTAATTTTAGTATAAACAAAGGGATATTATACTTTTTAACGACAGGATGTTATCCTCTGGTTATTTGTGGACCTAAAATTGGCTTTTAACCACGGGAAAAAAATTGGTTGCTATAAATATACTTTTAACGATGGGATTCATGTCCCCTCGTTAACAAGTGGTCGTTAAAAGTCAAAATTCTTGTAGTGTCTCCTTTTCTGGAGCTTGAAACGTCATAGTTCCTTTCAAGTCTAGTATGTTCTTCCCCCCTTATTAAGGAGGTCCTTATACGCCTATAGCCTTCGAGTAACCGTCATCTTCGATAATTATCTGCCGCCCTTCACGATCTTCTTAGGGCCGGGGTTCCGTCATCGTATGGTCTGACTTGTCTATCTTCTTGCTAGTTACACTCTTGTATTCAATTGGAATACTTATAAGGGTTAGATCCAATTCCGATGCCTTCTTTTCCATCTTTTCACACTCCTGTCTTTTATGACTAACGGTTTTTCGGACTCGCAAGTTAATGGGGGCATCAAGATTCACCACGTCCTTTATGAAGTCTTCGATTATACCTTACTTCCCGTCTTTCTTCCCGACTTTGCTTATAACGTCTCTAAAACTTCTTACCCTGAGTTCTTCTTCCATTTATGTCTATATCATCATTTTTTTTTCTTATTTTTTTTTTCAACATTTCCATCCTTCCATCCAAACTAATCCCGCCCCCTTACGAATTTTTAAATCCTTCTTTAAATACGCGTTTGTGTGGGTTTTTGTTCCCAAATTTTTCGAG
>NW_026721957.1:0-7107 GCF_029784015.1 Lycium ferocissimum | reverse complement strand
AAATTTGGTGTTTTATGATAATTTGAGGTCTTAGTTTATATAATTTTGGGGCTAAATTGAATATTAAGTTGTGCAAAGTATATATCTTTTCATTTTCTTTGTTTATCTTCTTAATTTTTTGTTTTCGCGTATCCATTCGTATAAATTTGTATAATCTTGCTTATGTAACCTCTTTTCTAGCCTTAACTGGCCCTTTTATAAGTCAATTAATGATTGTTAAAAACTTTATCTTCATTTCAATTTAACTCGTCTGGGGCCTATGTCCTCCTGTTTTATTTACACCTCATCCGCCCCCCGAGTCCCATATTTGTTACACTTACCAAATTTTTTTCTAGCCCCGGGTTACTATTGCCCCCTTTTTGATTTATATTTATATAATATTCTAGGGTTTTGACACTTATGAGTCAGAAAAACAATCTCATTTTTTCCAACTTTTGTTGTAATCCTTCTTACCACTCTATCACAATGAAACACATGATTCCGACTCGATACTTTACCTTCCAACCCCCCTTTTGGGGAAGTAACTCCCTTATGCTCTAAGATTCCACCCCCGAATAAATTGTTACCTCTTCACCTTTTGAATTTTTGCTTTTTGGGTGAATTATAATTGCCTTAGGGTAATTTTCCCCTCGGGGGAAACTAAATTTTTACGAGGGTATATTTTCACCGGAATGCTCGATCTTGACAAGCTTAACTTCTCATGACGCTTGTCTCCGGAGATTCTTTCTTAACCCTAAGGTTGTTCTTTTGTCGTTATTCTCTTCCCCCTGTCCCCCTTTGTAAAAACGAAATGCCAATAATTTAAGAAATCCTTGATTTTTCAACTTGCTTTTGGATTACAAGTTACTCCCCTATCTGGTATCTCCTAACCAATACAAATTTGTTTCTCATAATTTTCTTAAGGCCCCAAATTTACTTCTCATTGAAGACATAATCTTATGACTTACAACCTTTTTACCTCAAAAGGTTTCTCCCTTTTTTTTTCTACTATATTTAAACTTTGGACCCTAAATTTGCTTTTTTCATAATGATTTTTATATTTCTCCAAAGTTTATTTAGCCTTTTTAAAAACTCTTGCTAACATTCCTCTTTTTTATTTGGGAAAAACCCCCAAAAAGGGGCCCCCCCGCTTCCTTCCCCCACCATTCTTGGTTTTCTTTATTCCCCTTTTTTCCGGGGAAAAGGGCCAATTAATAAATACTCCTCCTACATACAAGGATTCAAATTTTTCCCCCAACCTAAAACCCAAGCTTTTGATTACAACTTGACCCAATTTTATCGCCCGCGTACATAGAATTTTTAATATTTCGTTAATTCCATCCGTTCGACAATCGCCAATGCTAAGGATTACCGCCCCATTTTCTATCCAAGATCTTGCCCCTTAAAAGAGTTTCTGGTGCCAAAATCCCAAGGATTTGATACTATATTTAACTCCACCCGAAAGTAGGGTAATAACCTGTGGTTTTATCCGAATGCCCCCTTTTTTCTTATTGGACCCCGTACCCCTTTACCTTACTTCTTTTGCCTTCTATAACTCATACTTTACTTTTTTTATGCCTTCATTCCCTTTTTCCACATGGGTAAGATAAATGCTCACCTTTTGCCCCAAATCTTGATATCCGGACACGCTAATTTGATATAACTTTATTTACCCAAATCAGAGTTAAAATTGAGTCCCCCAACTCAACCTATTGCAGTCACATAAAGGGTCCCCACCAATACCCCATCCCACAAATTCCCTTTTGGGTTTTTTTCGTTCTCCCCGTCAAAGTTTTATACATTTATCAAACTAATTTAAACTTAAGCTCTTTGACTCCACGATGACCAGATTGGAAAGAAGGGGAAACCAATCCATATGCCCCGACTTCCAAAATTGTTTTTTACCATACGCTTTATTATTTTCTTCAATTACTTAGGTTGGCACTATTCTAGAAAGAAAAAGGTTTTCATGGAATGCCGACCCCCCCGTGGGTTTTACTAGCGCCCCCAGAGGGCACCCACACCCCTCACCAACCGATTCGCATACAAATGACCGAGAAAACCGACGACGTGGGTCCAAAGACGCATACAAACATATACCGGGGTTAAGGTATCATAATATACATAACGTAGACCATCCGCAAAAAAGGCACCGGGGGGATGGCCCCAAAAAAACACTCAACGATCCCGCAAAAATAAAAACCCCACATATATGTCTACGAACTCAAGAGTCATAACGAACCATAGACGGGACGGGGCCCCGCCGTCCCATGAACGAAAAAATATACAAATAACGAAGAGTCGTACCAAAATGTAGGCCGGAATGGGGCTCAAAAGGAAAAGTGCCCCGCCGGGGATCCCCAAAACCGGCGTCGCCGCGGGCGCGCACCCCGAAAAAAAGGGGTCGGCAAAAAGTCCGAGTATGAAAAAGGAGGACGAAAGAACGAGTCTAATAAAAGAGGAGGCATAATAAGAAATCCCAAAAGGTTGCTTTCGACATACAAATCCAATGGGGGCAAGACAAATACTTGTCACGCCCCAAACCCCCGTGGCCGTGACTAATGCCCGAGTTGGCCTCGTACGCCCCTAGACTCTTTGGCATACTACCACGAAACATCATAACACATAGTCTCGATTGTCAAAAAATCGCAAACCATGTCTAATGTACGAATTCGTAATAACACAAAGGAAACCCAAGGGCCGCGCGGGGGACCGAAAACACATAACACACACGCATAGGACAAACGTAACCGTACCTGCTGTCCAGACCCAAAAGAAAAACCATTTTTACGGGCCGGTCCCCGAATAAATATGTACATATGCATAAAAGTATATATACCAAATATAAGGCCCCACGGGGGAGCGCTCTGGATAGATCCCCTAGGCGGGGGGATCCTAAACGACGCCCCCGGGGGGCAAGAAACGACCCCAAAGGGGAAGGGGGGCGAAAACCCGAGTATGTAAACAGAATGAATCATGATAAAAAAGTACAAAAGTAGATATAGTATGCAAAATATGAATATTTGATTAAAAATATAAGATGCATGGGTTTTAAAACGGTGGTCCCCCCGGTCTTGGCCAGCACACATCCAAAAAAGATTTCATATCTCCTAACCCCAAAACCCCCGTAACACATCATACCCCCTAACCCCATAAACGAAAAAAACCCGGAACCCCGCCCCTCTGGGGGAGTCGTGGTCCGACCAATTTAAGTACATCATGGGGAAAACCCCCCGGGGGATCCGGGTGAACGAGATGAACCTAAACAGAGTCGTAGCAACCAATGCAAAAACTATTCAAACCATTAAACCAATAAGAATCCTTTTTTGGGAAGTCGAAAAAAATACACAAGTTTCTTAAAAATTAAGGAAAATAAAGCGGGGCCAAAACGGGTCCCGGGCCCCTCCGACCCCGACTACGGTAGTTGGGGAAATTTACCCTTAGATTTTACCTATTATTTTTTGGGGGGTTCCCCAGCCCCCTTTAAAAGTTACGGATTTTAAAGTTGGGGCCCCTTTTTTGTAGTTAAAATTCTTCAAAAAACCCTTTTTGAAATTCAATCTTTTAAAAATGGAAGTTTTATCGTGGTCCCTTGGGGTAGATCTTAAGGAACGAACAAAGTACATACCTAAGCTCGGATTCTAAGAGGGAATTTACCCCAAGGCTCGGGTCATAGCCTAAATACAAGACTTTCCCAAGAAGAAAACGTCCCCACATCCCTTATCCCTAAAGCTAATCAACCCGGGTTTTGGGGGCCAAGATCTAATAACCCCAAATACATTAACATTAGCCATATGCCTTTATGTTAATTCCGCAAATAAATTCCCCAAATTTCCGATTCCGAACTACCCCAAACCCCCCGAATTTATACTCGGCCAAACCCAAAAAAAACCCAACCCAAAAACCCAAACTATAAACTTTACAATATATTTCCCAACACATTCCAATTATGTTCAATTCAACCTTATTCAAACTATCATCAATGCTTACATATGCAAATAATAATCCCAGGCCATTAAAAACGTGTAAAAACATCCCAAGGGTCCTATACATATAATGTCCAACCGACTCAAACAACAAGTCCTTCCCAAATCCATCAACTACATTAGGGGGATCAACAACATATTTTTTCCCCAATTCACAAATTACATTAACAAACCATGCTTAAACAACAATATTCTTAAAAGTTCAAGAAACTACTTACGTCTATTAACTTAAAAAAAAACCCCACAATTTTTTTTTTCAACTAGGGGTCATTAAGCATCATTTTTATATCATATAACGCATACCAATAACCAAAAAACCTATAATATCAAATCACCATGGCCCCCAAAACGTCCCTACACGGCCCTCCCCAAATGAAATTTCAAACATTCATTTTCTACCTCCCAACAACATACAAACATGCTAAATACAAAGAATTCAATTCCTAATCAACAACACCCATACACGCCAAGTCCCCCCAATCAACTTAAAATCTTATTTCATGATTTTCATTCATTTCAACACTTACAACAACACCAAAAACTCGTAGAATTTTTTCATCACTCCAACATACCACACATACAGCACACACACATATACACACGGTCACATTGCACATCCACGTATTCATGTTCCATCATTTCCACACTTCACAACACCTAAAAACCCTCCCTAAAATTTTGAAAATAAGAATGAAATCTTTCCTCTTTCCCTTTTCCCTTCTCCCAGGGTAAGCCTCAAAAGATGAAGAGTGCTTTGCCCAACTCACTTATGTTGTTCCACCTTCTAATGAGTTGAGTTTCTGAGAAAAAATTTTTTTTCCTCCTTTTTTTTTTTGGTGAGTCGGAGGGGGAACTTGCTTCTCTTTTCTCTAAAGTTTTTTTGAAATTTTCCCAAAAAAAAATAAAGATGACAAAATCACCTTATATTACATATAAAAGTCCCTTCCCGGCCCCTCCCATGTGGTGCCCCATGGCTCCTTTAAATTCTGAAATTTTTCCTTTTTCCCCAATTCATCTTTGGTCCCAAACTTCCTTAGTATTCCATGCCACCCTCACTTGCAAGCAAATCACGACTTAAAATAGAATCGAGTTAAAAATCCACCATCTCTAAGTATTTGTCCCCAACCTGAAAATTTAAATAAATGTTCCAATATACAAAAAAAGCGAGGTGTAAAAACGATCATCTATACATCCGTAACACAGTAACCCCTAACCGATCATAGAGATGCCATTAACCGATTTGGGTTGGGCCCAAACCAATTTGGGGTTCCAAACCGGGGAATGTTGCCTCACACCGGGTTTGCCCCACCTTGGGTTTCCCACCCCGGGCCCCTTTTTACCGATCATTTCCGAATTCATACTTCTATAACGTAGCATATATACACGCCCCCCAAAGGGGGTCCAGGACACTCTACTCCGGGAAAACACAAAAACCCGAGTAACCAAATACCCTCTAAAATAATTTCAAGGACTTAAGGGTTAATCAAAACGAACCTCATTTATAAGCCAAAACATTAGTCAAACATTTTCCCAAACACCGAACATATCAAAAAAACTTAAAAAACATGCCATTCAAAAACACATACATAAATATCCTTTTTTACCAACGAAAAAAGTAATCATACTTCGGAAAGATAGTCCTTGAATTTTCCAAAACCCGAACATAAGAAAAAAAGTCGCGGGACCCATTGACGGCCCCCAACGGGCCAGCCTATGAAAATTAAAGTCATTATACGTCATGAAATCATTTGCGAAGATATCAAAGCGATCCGAGCCCTTTCTTGAAAGTTACTGTTCGTATTTTCGGAACGTTTAAAAAAAACTTTTTGAAAACAAAACTTTTATGCAATTTTTTAAAATTTAGTCATAAAAAGACATAAGGACCATAATTCGACTATAAAGAAATGAATATCAAAAAACAATTAAGAATTTTTTACAGCATCAAAGCAATCCGATCCCCCAGAAATCGGGAATTTTTTAGACATAAGACCCTTTCGAAAAACCGTCAAAAGCATTTAAAACAAATCGTATCAAAGACATAGGACCAAGCTTGACCATTTTAAAGGATGAACATCAAAAAAATATGAATCATAAACATGCTGTTTTCAAGAATAGAATTACCCCAAGGCTCAAACGTATCACTTTTTTCCCGTTGGACTCCAAAAAGGAAAAGAAGGATGTTTTCCATACCTGTCCGCTCCCCAAGCCTTCAAACTAAAACCCTGGGTTCCCAAAATCTAAAATATCATTAAATACCAACGTTACTATAGGCATTTGGAGTTCATTTAAACTAACACATAATTCTACGGAAATTTAAAGACTTCCCCCGAAAAAGGCCAACCCCGAAATTTAACTCGCAAATCAAAAACAACAATCCAAAACCAACATAGCAACATCAAAAACAATCCGAAAGGCAAAACATTAGTAACCCCCTTTTTCATCATTCGACAAATTCATTATATTCTTAACGGCTCACCTTCAAGCCAACATCAACACATACATTCAAATACTAGTCCAAACCCAAACCAAAGTTTTTCCCGTATTTTGAACCTCGGATTATTACGGGGGGGGACACACCCGAGATTTTTTTTTGGAACCTTCCAAAGCTTGAATCACATATTAAAGTTGAAAACAACTCTGAAGTACCCGGCCAATAAAATGGGCCCCCCGAATATTTTTAAGAAAATGTTTTGGGGGACCGACTTTGAGGGGGAAAAAAGGATTATAAGTTTGGAATTTGGGAAAATCCAAAAAATAAAATTGTAGATAATTGAATCAGCTTTCCATCCATAGGTTGGGGGTTAGGGGATGTCGGTACAAGGAGATATGAACGTTTTAAGGTCGAAAGATCAGGGGTAGGCCCAACTGGGGGCAACCGAGTTGGCCCAAAAAAATAAAATGAAAATTTCCCAAGTTTGGGGGGGGGCCCCCAAAGAGGCCCAAACCCATGGTTTTAATGAATATTTCCATTTCTAATTAATTATAAATGGTCATTATCTAAGAATTTTCAAAAACAAAAAAAAAGAGAAAAAAGAAAAACCAAGAACACCCAAAAGGGGCCATTTCGGGTTTGGCCATGGAAATTCACCCCCAAAATCTTCCCCTAAAATTATTTTCTTGTTGAATTCCTACTAATTTCAAG
>NW_026721956.1:0-8139 GCF_029784015.1 Lycium ferocissimum | reverse complement strand
AACAACCCCACAACAAAACAAACCTTTCATAACTCATAAAAACAAGATTAAACTTACCTTTCTTCACAAAATCCTCAACTTGTCCAAAGTTGGCCAAGGATGAAAACGAACAATCCAACGCTTGAAACAACACCTCCACGTTACTAAGCACCCTCAAATTAGTAGATTTGCTTAGGAGAAATAATTTTGGGAAGGCTTAATCTTGGTCTTGATTTTGGAATTTCTTGGCCGAATGGGTGGTTTCCTTTTTTCTCCAATGTTCTTGATTTTTCTAAGGGATGAAAGTGAAGGGAAAAGATGACCTTGTCATATTTTTTATTACACTTAATGGCCAACCATGTGGCCATGGCCCACTCCTAAGGTGGCCGGCCACATGGCCTATTTTATTTCCTCAATTTCTTTCAATAATTGGCCAACTTCCACATATTTCATCTTTGGTCCCAAATTTCCTTAAATGTTCCATGTCAATAAAATCATGCACACTTAGGTCCTACAACACAATCGAGGGTCAAACGTCTCGACTTCACATCCCGGAATGGTCTTAACCCTAACTCATCATAGTTAACCCGAATCGTCCCGACGTTCAAAATACGGGATGTAACAGCTTTGTTGAGTATATTTTAGTATTGATGATGATTTTGTTGATGTTAGCGCTGTTGTTGTTGTTGTTGTTGTTTTGTTGGTATTATGATTTTGGGCTAGGGATATAAACGGGGGAGATACTGCCCAAATTTCGGCAAATTTTAAGAGGATTTAATTTGAGGGCTTAAGACAAGCATATGATAATGAGCCTAACAATAGTATGAATGGTTTTATATGTAGATTACGACACTATGAATAATGTTATGTAGATTTCAAGACAGAAAGTAAGTTGGAAAAGTCGAGAAGTAAGCTTCCAGGTATGTTAAGGCTTTCCCTTTTTTTTATTTTGGCATGATCCTATGACATGAGCGAACAATGAGTAATCGAGTCTCCATATTACTCTACTCTTAGAAGTACTGAGGTATCTCGAGTTCTTGATGATCCTATACCACTTGTTATGATTGTTCCTTCTGTTCATGGGTCCCGAGTTTTATATCATGATTATATTAGTTCACATTCATGCATTGCATTCATTTACATATATGCATATTGACCCATGACCAGAAAGCGTTATATACGCGTATATAATGTATATATATGTCGTATAGGGAAATGGGTGAGGCGTTATATACGCATTACCACCTGATCAGCTGGTGCATAGTGATGATGATTATGATGCCCGAATGGGCTGCCCGAAAGGGCCATTATGCTATTATGCCCGATCGGGCCGTACGTTCCTTGGCACTATGACCTATACATATCATACGCCCTCACAGGTATTTTCAGTAAGCAGATGCATTCATACAGGTACTTAAGAGAGCCGTTTCGGCTCGTACAGTGGTTTGAGCAATTTCGCGTATATTCCATGAGGCGGCCGGACCACATATAGTTATGTTTTATTTCTGGAGGAGGCGGCCAGAGCGCTGAGAGTTATATGTATATATCTGTGTTAGGATTTTTCCGAGTGCAAGTGGCCACTCTAGGCCTATCCACGTTCTTAGCTAAATGTAAGTTTAAGTGTTGGTTCGCCCAGTCCAGGTAGGCACCGGGTGCCGGTCGCGGCCCTCCAGATTTGGGGCATGATAATATGAGATCTAAATATCTGCATTTGTTTCCAGTACCAAAAGAGATCAAGACTGATACAGTATAACCTTCAAGTATGTATATATAGTTAGTTACTGTCATTGGTCATGTAGGGTCATTGTTGTTACAGATTGTTGTTGCCCTGTGTGGCATTGTGCTGTTGCTTTGCTGCGTGATAGGTTGGTAGTATTATAGTTGTTATACCCCGCGTTTTCAGAGCATGAGTTTGACATGTATCTCATCATAGTATATGTGGAGTTTTAAGGTGTTTCAAAATCCTAAAATGAAGTTCGTCGAGTCTAGTTTGTAATGCAACAAACCGTTCATTGATGGGACATCGGAGTAGAGAATTCTAGACGTTACAAACTGAACTGTCGACGCGAAAATAGCTTTCCGCGATGGGGCCTACGATGCGCAACGATCACGCTACGGATCAAGCATAAAGATCGCTACAAGAGCTACGATAGCTTCGACCGACTTCGGCGGAAAGTTTTTAAGGACAAAATTCTCATTTTTTTTTCAGCCAAAGCTCCAAAAATTTCCAGAAATTCAGCACAAAAAAAAGGGGAAAAAAATTCCCAAGCCTTCACTTGATTTCAAGAATCATAATTTTCTTGAATTCTTGTCAAGTTCGAGATTCTCTACAAAGTGGTGTAATTATTATAGCAAGAAAGCTACTCTTGGTTGCAAGTTCACAAATTCAAGAAAAGGAGAAATTGAAGGAAAGGTAAGAATTTTCTTTTTTCATTCTTATGTTATGGAAGGCTTATATATGTTGTAGCATGTGAAAATGAATAAAAGTATGAAATTGGTGTGTCATGGTTATGTGTGTGGGTGGCCGTGTGCTATTGAGCAATGGAGAAGGATGAACAAATTTCATTTGTTATGCTAATTGTGTTGTGGTAGCTTTGCGGTGTAAAAGGAAGAGTACTAGCCATAATTTGCATGAAAATTTGGTTGTTAAGTTGTTGTAGGAAGTTTAGTGATTTTATGGTAAATTTATGTAATTATGGAAAAGAATTGTTAAGGTGCAAATTGTGATTGTTGTTAATGAAATTGGAAGATAAAAATGTGTTGTGAAAGTTTATGTCGAAAATTGGAAGGTTTTAAGTGAGTTGTGGTTTTGGTGGAACTTTTGCATATTTTGTGGAACTATATGAAATGCTTCTGAATTGCACTTGAATGGTCTTGAATTAGATAAAGAATATGGGAAGTGTTGATACTAGTTTGATAGTATGAAGTTGGGATGGAAGTTGTTGAACTATGTAGTGAAGAGAACTATTTACGTTATATGCGTTTCGTGATGCTTTTGATGTTATTGGCATTGTTGGGCTGTTGTTGTTGATTTGGGCCGAGCCATATTCTCGGGATGCTATAGGTACGGGGGAGGCCTGTAGGAATTTCGGTAGACCAAGATGATATTAAGTTGAATCCTTAGAATTAATAATTCACAATTGGTAAATGTGACCATTTGTAGGATTTTGACGAAACGGGATTGGAGTCTTGACGAGCTTAACAAGCAAGAAAGGTATGTGGCTTTACTCCTCCTTCTTTGGCATGTCTTAGACCTAATAGGCTTGGATATAAGCCTTGGGGATGATTCTATTCTTAGAAATCTAAGTTTGGATTTGACCCTTTTCCATTCAATGGAATTGAAACAAATTTCTTGTGCCTCGATGAAATAAGTGTTTAGACATCTACGTCTTGTCCAACCAAGACCGAATTGCACTAAGACTATCATAATGACTCCGTAAAGCTCAATGTATGAAATTTACGTACGCCACCGTGACTTGACCCGAGGTGGGCCCACAATGCTCGAGATCTTTTGTATAGTTCCATTTGGCTTATTTTGGTACAATAATTGAAGGAAACTTTTGACTGTTGTCCCGACTACCACGGGCAGTTGGTTAACTACTTCATTATGTTCTATAATATACTTTGCTTCAGGGTAACAATGTTTCTAATATGATTATTACTTCGGTTTTCCGAAATGGTTTCGGAAATGCGTTTGTGGTTCAACGATGACTTTTAAAGAACTAGTTTTGTGCAAAGAAACACAAAATTGATTTTCAAAAACCACTCCGATGGGGGTGTGAGATTTTAATATTTAGTCTTTCTAAAACCACTCGAAGGGGTGCGTGGCCTCGGCTTATGCACGAGTGTGCTATGGCCTCGGTACGTAACCGAGCGAGCTACGGCCTCAGCTGATCAGGTGTGCTATGGCCTCGGTTCACGTCCGGCACACTATGGCCTCGGCTTATGTACGAGTGAGCTATTTTCAAAAACCACTCCGAAAGGGGTGCGAGATTTTACTATTTTATTTCACTTACTACTTATGTTTACATTATCCATTACTATTATGCCCGAAGGGGCCGTCTTTATTATTATGCCGGAAGCGGCAATGCCCGAAGGGGCCATCATTATTATTATGCGAGCCGGCAATGCCCCGAAGGGGCCATCATTATTATTATGCCGGAAGCGGCAATGCCGAAGGGGCCATCATTATGTTATGCGGGAAGCGCAATGCCCGAAGGGGCCACTATCGATATCGAGCAGGAAGCGGCTGCCGCGAAGGGGCTATCATTATTATTATGCGGGAAGCGGCATGCCCGGGCGGCCATCATTCCTACGCGGAAGCGGCTGTCCGAAGGACTATTGTGATACTATATTTAGATTGTGCATTCTAGAATTCGTGTACTCGTATTTATATTGTGTGCTTAAAGAACGTGTGTTCACTCGCATCGTTTACTTAGTGTTCTAAGACCCCATGTTTACATTTATGTTTCTCCCGAGGGAGGGTAATGAGCTTGATTGTGACTTCTTCTCTCCTAAATTACGCTATGGTTATTATATGTTATCGCTTTACATACTCGACATACTTCGTGACCGACCTCCTTCTTCGGGGGGGGCAAAGCGTTTCATGCCACGCGGGACACCCGGATGAAGAGAAGACTTTGCTAGAAGTTGTTCCCGCGGGATTGGCGAGCTCCATTTCGGTTCGGAGTGTTGCCGAGTCGAGTTTGTATGATATGCCTTCCGGATGGATGTTAGAGACTTTGCGAGGCAGTGTCGTGGGTGTTGGTTGTCAGTCTGTAAGCGGCTCCACCAGCCGATACGTCATATGTGATTGGTTTTGTTTGACTATAGATTGTATGTAATTTGAAAGCAACGAAAGAAATACTTCTGAAAGTTATATTTTGCATTCTATCTTTATTCGAAAAAAAAATTATGTGCGTAATAAGAGTCTGTGGGTACGCTCGGCTCCGGATGTGGGGTCGGGTGCCCATCACACCCTAGTAAGGTCGGGGTGTGACAATAGTTACAGAGGAAGCTCTGCCAAAATTTTCATATGACCTCTGAGAGTTTAACATTCGAGGACGAATGTTCCTAAGGGGGGAAGGATGTTACAGCTTGGAAAATTTCATATTGCTAGTGTCATAAGTAAACTAACGTGAGCCCAGAGGGGCTATGAAACTCTTATAAGGTTAAGAACGACTTTTAATAAGTGTTAAGAAAGTATCTAAAGGTTCCGGGATCAAGCAAATTAAGTAAGTTGTCGAAACTTTGGGAAAACTTTGCAGAATTTGGGACGGGATTTTCGGTCCAGCTTGAGAGAGGTATATCTCCTCGCATATGAGGAGTTATGGGGTGAATAAACTATCCAAATTGAATTTCATTGAGTCAAGTTTTCAACGCAATAAACCGTTCGTCGGTTTGACATCGGAGTAGGAAATTATGGGTGTTTCAAGACAGACTGCTCAAGCAGTGAATTTTGAAGGTTCTGTGCAACTCGACGGCCGTCAAGTGAACCGTCGATGTTGAGGCAGTGGAAGAGGTGGCCATTTGTATAAAATGATTCAAGCACGATCTGATCCTCATTTCTTCATTCCATTAAACCCTTAAAACTCCTAAATCTCTCCTAAACCTCTCCAGATCTTTCCCTATCAAATTAAGTAAAGATCATCCTAGAAATCCTAAACTAGTTCATGAATAGTGATAGCTATTGTTGCTATTGAAGTTGTGGATGCTAAGCTTGAAAGAAGGGTTTGGATTTAAAGTTTTTGGACTGAAAAAAGTATGTTCTTCATCTTGACTTGATATTAAGTTATTTTTGGAAGATTTTAGTGGTTTAAAGTAAAGGAAAACATGGCATAAAGGTTTTAGGCCGATATATTGGTGTTGTTGTCTTATGGACTGATTTTTGAAGAAAGTTTTGGATGGATTTCTATATGTTGATCATGTATCATATTAATCATGATGTTGTTGATGTTGTTATTGATGTTTGGGAGCTGTTGTGGAATTGGTTCCAAGTAGCTAAAACAGGGAAAATGCTGTCCGAATTCCATTAACTTATTAACTAGTTGAGTTTGAGCATTTAAGTGTTCCTATAGCGTGGTTGTTGTATGAATTATCTTGGATGTAGATTTGTAGGCTCGAAAAGGTTTCTTTTGAGTATCTAAGTGAGCGACAAAGTATGTAATGGTTGTCCTTTCTTTTCTTGGAATGATCAGTAGATAATAAGCGTTTATCGAATCTTAAAGAAAGAGAACTATTGTTTAGACCTATCATAGAGGTGTAATATTTCTAAATGTGGTATTGTATCTTCCGCGGATTCCTATCTGCTCCTTAGTTCACTGTTAGTAGAAGAGTTAGAGAAAGACATGTTGACATAATCATATATTTCAGTCTTCCTTTGCCATTATTACGAGCATTCTGATAATTATTGATAGCATTACCAGCAGGAGGATTTTTAGCAGATGCAGAAGCAGGCGAATCATTCTTTTGATTAGACATAGCGGACATCTCGCGTAGCCACTTTACCGCATTCCCTCTTAAGATACCCCTAATACCACGGTGATGACGGATACGATCCTCGCGTGACGGACCCATTCTACCTTGGGGAGAACACCTTTGGTTGTTATTCTTCGACCTTGCCTACCGGAAGGTACGCTAGGCAATCGGTATGCGCCAAAGGCGGCGGTGTCGAATACCCTTTACTCTGACCTCCCTTATAATTATTACCACTAAAACCACCTGCCGATCGAGCCCTCTTGTTCGGATCTCGATCCACCCTCTTCTCATTTTACAACTCTCTTGTTGTTCAGCAAACCCAACCAGAGATGAGAAAGTGCAAGTAGGAGACATAGCAACAGCATTACATGCAGACTTGATACGCGTGTTACACCTTTGAAAATTTCGCGTTATCAAAGGCTTGTGGACGGCTTAGTATGATCTCGGGGAGAGCGAGGAGTTACCACGAGGATTATGGATGAAGATTATGTTATGCGAGCATAAGAACATATATATGACATTTGGAGAGTGTATGGGGTAAATCGGTTAACATGATCACTCGATGATAGCCCTCGAAACCATGAGTTAAGGTGGGGCCCACATGTTGAGATTTTATGAGATATATTAAAAGTGATACAAGTAGTACATGGAAAGTTGAGCAAGTCCTAAGAGACCCGTAAGCCAAATATGGACATAAGCCTCGAAAAAGGACGATTTAAGGAAACGTTTTCGGATGATCGACTTGGAGGGGAAAAAACGGCATTATAAGTTTGGAATTTGGAGAAACACCAAGAATAAAAGTTGTAGATAATTGAAATAGATTTCCAAACATAGGTAGTGGGCCCTCACAAGATGTCGGAATCAAGAGTTATGATCATTTAAGAAGCGAAGACCCCGAAAGTACAAAGGGTTTCGCGGGCCCCACATGAATAAGTCGGTGGAACCGACCTGGAAGGCTATAAATACCCCGTATTTGTCACACCCTAGCACGATAGGGTGTGATGGGGCACCGACCACTTACTTAGGGCCGAAGCGAACCCGGCGAGCTCTCGTGATGCTGCCTTGTCATGCGGGCCCAAAAATATGACATAAGTACGTAATGAAAATTTTTTCGAAACGACATGCCTTTCATCTTTATCAAATCAAATAAGAACTGTGCAAATAAATACGTAATATAAGGCATTCGATACATCGGCATATAGAGCGCTTACATGGTGACATATTATACACGCTGACTACGTACGAAGTCTGCAACATAACCACGAATACCATGCCTTACCATGTATACTCGACAAGCGGCACTCACGGGAAGAAATGGAGCTCGCCAATCCGGTGGGACATCTTCTACTAATATCCTCGCTCATCTGTGTGTACTGCGGCATAAAACCCGACCAGAAGAAGGGGTCGGTACGGAATATGTCAGCATGTAAAGCATGAAAGACGGTAAACGGGATCGTATTCGAAATAGGGGTTACGAGGAACAAGTATAATAACCGAGATAACAAGACTTTCCTTTTGAAACACTTATCATGCATATACATATGTCGGTAAGTAAGAATTATATCATAATCATGTCATCATATCATCGCGCATATATACGAGTACCCGGCCACCTAGTGAGGGACTCGGTAGGTAAAATCATATCGTAATCTTCGTCGTACCCCGTATATATATATATATATA
>NW_026721955.1:0-7948 GCF_029784015.1 Lycium ferocissimum | reverse complement strand
ATCCTTCCCTTCCATGAAAGGCGGGGACAAAAGGGTGGTTTTGAGATTTTGAAAGCCTCCCATACAATCATCCGTCCACTGGAAGGGAATATCCTTCTAAGTCAATCTGGCCAAGGATGAAGCAATGGCAGCAAAACCCTTCACAAAGCGACGGTGATAACTGGCCAAACCCACAAAACTATGAATCTCAATATCAGTAGTGGGCCTCGCCCAACCCCTCATAGCCTCAATCTTCTAGGGATCAACCATAATCCCCTCTTTGGACACTACATGGCCCAGGAATGCTACATACTCCTACTAGAACTCACACTTAGAAAATTTAGCAAACAGGCTATGTTTCTTCAACAACCCAAGAACAGTATGAAGATGGCTCTCATGCTCCTCTCTACTCTTGGAATACACCAAGATGTCATCAATGAACACAATCACAAAGGAATCAAGAAATGGTCTAAAGATGTCGTTCATCAAGGTCATAAATGCAGCCGGGGCATTGGTAGGCCCAAAAGACATCACTAGAAACTCGTAGTGGCCATATCTCGTCTGAAATGTTGTCTTCGGATTATCTTCCCCCCTGATCTTCAACTAGTGATAGCCAAAATACAAATCAATCTTCGAAAACACCGAAGCACCCTGAAGCTGGTCAAACAGATCATCAATACAAGGCATAAGGAATTGTTTTGAATAGTTGTTATATCCCGTATTTCATACCTTCGGATAATTCGAGAAAGTCGCGGCAAGTTAAGGACAGGATCATTTTCAAGAGTTATTTTAATGTACGAGCTGTCGTGAACATTATTTATGACTATTATTAGTATGAAAATATTGTGAGAGGCTAAGGGTAAAAAGGAAAATTCGCAAATGGTTTATGGAAATAATGTGGAAGGCTAGGGTAAAATGGTAATATTGAGGAAAGTCGAGGGGAAAAGGGAATTTTACCAAAGGAGTTCATGAAGAAGGTTCCAAAAAGGGCCATATTGTGCATGTGAAGAAAAATAAGGGGAAAGGATGACAAAATAAGTCATCTTTTATTTTGGGGAAAAATTCAAGAAAAAGAAAAAGAAAAATCTAGAAAAGTGTAGAGGAGGGCATGTGCCCCTCACATGACTTGGAAGATATATATATATATATGAGAAGTCTTCATTTTAGTTGAAGAGAAAGAAAGAAAGAGAGGAGAGGGGACGGCCAAGAAGAGAAAGAAGAGAAAAAAAAGAAAAAAAATAATTCTTGGAGCCTTAATCTTTGGTCCAAAAATTCCTTCTTGAATTACTACTAAGCTTGGGACCCTCTTTAACATGGTATAAATTTTGTAGCAAGAAAGTACTTGGGTGGCAAGTGAAGGAAGTTGAGGAAAAGGTAAGAATTCTCATTCTTTTATGTGTTATGGAAGAGTTATATATGTTGTAGTAGTAGAACTCAATGAAAATCATAGAAATGTTGTGTGGTGTGTGTGCAAGCCGTGTGTGTGTGCATGTGTTGTGGCCGTGTGATGTTGTTGTGGAGGGAAAGATGGATTAATTTTATTTAGTTTGTTACATGTGTTGTTGTGACCTTGTGATGTAAAGGAAAGAAGAATGGTTAAGTTGGCATGAGAATCTATTGTTAAGTCGTTGTAGGAAATTATATGATTTTATTCTAGTTTTATGTAATTACGAAAATGAATTGCTAAGGTGCAAATCATGGTTATGGCTAATGAATTTGGGAGATGAAAACGTGTTATGAATATTTATGTCGAAGAATGGAGGTTTCGGATGAATTATGGCTTTGGTGGAATTTTTGTATATTTAGCAAATAATTTGTAAGAGGACATGAAATACTTAGGGTAATTGTTCGGAATGATCTTGATTAGAAAAGAATATGAAAACATTGATATTGGTTTTGGAATAAGTTAGATTGGAAGTTGATATATTATATAGAAAAGAGGACAATATATATGTTAGAATGCGTTTCAATTCCGATCGCTGATGTTATTGGTATTGTTGTTGGTTGAGTTGTTGATATTTGGAGCCGAGTTAAGTCTCGGGGATGTTATATGTATGGGGAGATGCTGCCCAAATTTTCGTAGACAAGTATTGGTTAAGATTGAATTTTAAAAGCTCTATGATTAATATTTGGTAAATGTGACCAATTGTAGATTTTGGCAGAAAACGGATTTGAATTTGGAGAGGCGTAAACAACGGAAAAGGTATGTAAGGCTTCACCTTTCCTTTTTTTGGCATGTCTTAGACCTAATAGGTTTGGATATAAGCCTCGGGATGATCCTATTCTTAGAAATCTGAGTTTGGTTTTCGACTTTTCCATTCAATAGAATTGAATCAAATTCCTTGGGCTTCGATGAAATAAGTGCTTAAACATCTACGTCTTGCCCAACTAAGACCGAATTGCACTAAAACTATCATAATGACTCCGTAAAGCTCAATGTACGAAATTTACGTACGCCACCTTGACTTGACCCGAGGTGGGCCCACAATGCTCGAGATCTTTTGTATAGCTCCATTTGACTTATTTTGGTACAATACCAAAGGAAACTTTTGGATCGTTGTCTCGACTACCAAAGGACAGCTTGTTCAACTACCTCATTATGTTCTATAATATACTTGGTTGTGTAACAAATGTTACTAATGTAATTATTGCTTGGTTTTCCAAAAAATGGCTTCGGGAAACGCGTTTGTGGTTCACTAATGATTTTTAAAGAACTAGTTTTGTACAAAGAAACATAAAATTGGTTTTTTTTTAAAAATCACTCGACGAGGGTGTGAGATTTTAATATTTAGACTTTCTAAACCACTCCGAAAGGGGTGCGAGGCTTACTATTTTATTTCATTTACTACTTATGTATTACGTTATCATTACTATAATGCCCGAAAACTATCGATATTGAGTCGAGGCTGCCGTTCGAAGGGGTTATCATTATTATTATGCGGAAGCGGCAATGCCCGAAGGGGCCATCATTATATGATCTTAGGGAGCGCATGCCCGGTGGGCCATCATTGCTACGAAAGTCGTCCGAAGTGGACTATTGTGATACTATATTTAGATTGTGCACTCTCAGAATTTGTGTACTCATCTTATATCATGTATGCTTAAAGAACGTGTGTTCACCGCATTATTTACTTAAAGGATTGTTCTAAGACCCCATGTGTACATTTATGTTTCCTTCAGCGGGGGCTGCAAGTAATGAGCTTGATTGTGATTTCTTCTCTCCTAAACTAAACTATGGTTATTATTTGTTATCGCTTTTACATACTCGCACATATCTCGTCCGACCCTCCTTCTTCGGGGAGGGGGGCCGCGTTTCATGCCACGCAGGTACACCCGGATGAGAAAGACTTTGCTAGGAAAGGCATGTTCCAGGGAATTGGCGAGCTCCATCTCGGTTCGGAGTATTGCCGAGTCAAGTACTTTTGTTATGATATTTCGTATGTGTTAGAGACTTTGCGTACGTTGTCCTCGTGGATAGCGCGTCGGGAAGTGCGAATACTCGTAAATGTTAAAAGAGGTATGTGTTTTCGCATGATTTTGGTTGGGAAAAGCACGTAGTTGATTGAAAAGTTTTCTTAATCTGTACAAGATAGTGATCTCTATTTGAAAAAGTTTCATGTTTTAAAAAAAGTTTCAGAAATGACAGGTTTTAGTAACGCGAACGTTCAAGGGTTCGCTCGACTCTGAGGAGAGTCGGGTGCCTATCACACCCTAGTAAGGTCGGGGTGTGACAATAGTGACCTTGTTCAACTGGCGATAATTAATACACATCATCATGGTACCATCTTTCTTCTTCACGAATAACACAGGAGCACCCAAAGGGGAGACACTAGGTCTGATGAACCCCTTACTTAATAAATCCCGTAATTATTCCTTAAGCTCCCTCAACTCGGCGAAATAATCCGATATGGTGGGATGAAAATGGGATGAGTACCCGGGTCCACATCGATACAAAAATTAATGTCGCGACCAGGTGGCATACTCGGCAGATCCGACGGGAATACCTCCGCTAACTCACTCACAATAGGGATAGACTCAAGGGGTGGAGATGCAACAGTCATATCACGAGCATGTGGCAAATACGCTAAACACCCCTTACTTACTAACTTCTTCGTCTGAAGTAAAGAAATGATCTTTTTCGGGGCGGGACTACGAGTACCTCTCTACTAAAGCCTAGGTATGCCTAGTATGGCTAAGGTGACTGTCTTGGCGTGAGAGTCTAAGATCGCATGATAGGGAGAAAGCCAAGATATACCCAATACAATATCAAAGTCCACTGTATCGAGGATCATCAAATCTACCCAAGTGTCAAACCCCCTAAAAGTAACCAAACAAGACCGATAGAATCGATCAACAATCACAGAATCTCCGACCGGAGTAGACATATGAACAGGTATATCTATGCTATCACAAGGCAAATCCCAACTAATGGCATGAAATGCAGATACATATGAATAGGTGATCCAGATCAGCCAACACAGACGTCGCTCTATGCGACGTATGTGAAATGGTACCTGAAATTACAACATCTGAGGCCTCTGCCTCGAGCCTATTAGGAAATGAGTAACAATAGGCTCCACCACGCTTGGTCTGAGATTACCCTCTCGTACTTTGAGTACCACCTCTAGCTGGTTGGGACCCACCTCTAGAACCACGGGAAGTACCGCTGCTTGACTGAGTATCGCCTCTCTCAAAGACCGGGGCACATACCTCTCGAGGAAGGCCTAGTAAAATTGAGCTCAAGTCAAAAGAAGGGAACCCTCGGGTCTACACGCCATGAAATACCTCCACCACGTCTTCGCGTCGCTGCGAAACTGGTAGGACACATAATTAACGCCGTGGATCTCCACTATCCCCATATAGTGCAGCAACTCATGAATATCAAGAATACACTCATAGCCATCCTCAGACAAAGTGCCAGAGAACCTCAGTGGCTGTAACTTCCTGAATCTCCCAACAAGCTCCTGATCAAAAGTGGTTATAACGGCGCCTTCCATGGTCCTAATCTCATCACCAGGAGCGGGTATCGTATCAATGTGATGTGCCATAGCTGCAGCGGGATGTGTTGCCTGCGTAGGTCCCTACACAGGGGTCTGTGCCCCGACCCTAGTCTATGAATCCCCCCGCTGGGTGTAGTAACATCGGTTCTCGCCTGCTGGACATCAAGGTGAAGTAATACTCTGACCATGGTATCATGCATGGTCTGATAAGAGGTAACCTCAGGCTGTGTTTGAGCTTGAGCCATATCCTCAGGCTCAGGAGACAAGTGTCATGACCCAACTAGGGGGCCATGACGGGTACCCGGAGCTTACTACCGAGCACCGCATATCACTCTAGCCTTCATACTCATTCCAAACAAACTAATCTCTCAAAGTAAACTTACTATGAAATGATCACCAACATAACCCAAATTATACATATAAATACGCATAGGCCCACAAGGCTACAAGAATGATATACAGAATATACACTAGTAAGATCACATAGCACCTACTACCCACACATATGTATCTACAAGCCTTTACTAGAATACTGAGATCATAAGGACGGGACAGGACCCCGCCATGCCCCAAATGTGTACACAAAAGAATATACCAATGAGCAGCGACTCCGGAGTAGTAGAGTGCTCCGCATGCCGCCCATCGGTAAGGCTCCTAGGTGTCCGGGGCAGTTTCACCCGTTCACTCGTGGGCATGAATACGCGTCCATAAAAGAAAGGACGTCCGATGACGATAAATGTACTAAAGACAAGGCATATATGATAACATAATAAGGAAGTATAGAAAGCATGCAAAGAAAGGATAACTGTAACTGCTTGCCTCTTGAGGCGGGATCATGCATGCTCACTTTTACCTTTAAAACAAATGACACATACATACATAACTGTCCGAATCAATAACATCATTAGCCCGTGTTCGGGCCTCCCGCGTCTAGGGGAATCATCTCATGCCGCCCACTAGTGGTGCTGTCATCATCCATATGTTGCCCGCCTTAGCAGTGCTGCCCGGCCATCTAGGCATGGTGTAATTATCATCATATACTTAACCTGAAGCATGCATAAGAACTCAAGTAAAAGCTGTAACTCTATCGGAGTGACGTAAGGTCGGTAACCTCTGATTATATTATGGAACATCATGATCGTCATGTCTCACCTTGAAGGAACTAGCATTATAAGGTGAGACTATCAACAATGAATAGCATCAAGGAATCATGTAAAGATCATTAACATCATAATAGCATCATATCATAAGCTTTAAAATCTCTGGACATAGATTCATCATTATCATTATCATGTTCATAACACATCTCTTAGCTCTATCTCATGAGAAGCTCTTAAGAATCTTTAACTTTCATCTTTTGGGATGTAAGAAGGTCATGGAAATATAGAGAAGAAATCATAATATAGGAGTCATGCATTGGAAAGACGGGGATTAGCCTTACATACCTTTATGTCTCTTTAACTCTATTGACTAAATGGTTTTCTTCCAAGCGTGCAATTCTACATTCAAGAGAAGTTGTACCATGGTTAAGCCATTGAAAACATGCCTAAGTTAAAGCTAAGCGACTAAGAGCTAATGAAAATTTGAGCAGCATTTCCTTTGTTTCTACAACTTTCTCCATGTAATGAACGACTCCCAAACATCATTCACAACACCCAAGATACCATAATCAATAAACTTTTTCAAGTTAAACATTATTCAATCCTTACAATGACTTTCCAATATCATCCATAACCAAAACTATGACATAATACCATATATATTCTCATATAATACTCCATTAACATCATTTGTATTATTCGCCACAAGATTGTACTCATAACATGTCAAGAACTATATTTCAAGTTAAGTTAATGTTCAAAAATACCACTATTTTCATATTTGAACTTCATACTTGTTACACCTCGGAAATTTCCTGTTAGTGTACAGTGAATAGACGAGTGAGGGGTATGATGCACAAGCGGTTTGGACAAGTAAGAAATAGCATTTGATGATCCAAATTAAGATTTCCAAAGACATACGAGTTAAGGAAAGAAAGTTGTTAGGGAAAGCGAGTTATAAGTTGAATGTATCGGATAGGAATTTCGAGTATTGAGTTAATGATGTCTTAATGACACCTTGAAGAAGAGTTACAACATCCCTTAGAATGGTATTGAAGTAAGGAACAAGTGTTAAGAAGGTTCCATAAGGTTCGGAGATCAAACGAGTCGACGAAACGATTTCCGAAAATTGAAACCTACTACTGCATACATACCGGCCGTATAAAATATATGGACCGCATGTCCAACAGTAGATTCAGTCCAAGAGAGCATACTTCACTCGGACCCGATCTACGGCGACATACTGGATCAGATAAAACATATACGGACGTATGTTGGTCCGTATATCTTGGTCGAGTACCGAAAATGGGTTTTTATATAAAGGACCATTTTTCATTTCATCTCATTTCATTTCTCACCTCCACCATCCAAGAAACCTCTAGAGAGTTCCAAACACTTCATCCATGAGAAATCCATAGAAATCAAGGATCAACTACAAGAAATTAAGAGAATCAAGTGAAGGAAACCCATTAGAAGTCATCCACATCAAGAAATTCCAAGAGAGATAAAGTAGGGTTTTGGGTGCTAAGGGTGAATCACCATTCTAAGCTTATTCCTCCATCATCTAAGGTAAGTTTCATGATCTTTAAATGTTGTTTGAAGTATTTATAAGTCAAGACTCATGAATTGTAGAAGAGTATGTGAAATGGGTCATGAATATGTGAAAGTGCCATTAGTGAGTAATGTGTGGATTGAATGTGAAAATGAATATGTTGATGTTGTGAATATGTTATAAATGACGTTTAGAACATGAAATAAGTATTGGGTATGGAAGAATACGACGATGGACTTCTTTAGTCATGAATATGGAGAATTGAAGTAGAATTGTGAAATACAAATCATATGAAGAAGAGATTTTATGTTTTAATT
>NW_026721954.1:0-8128 GCF_029784015.1 Lycium ferocissimum | reverse complement strand
AGTAATATCTCCAACTTTCATGTCGCCCGGATTGGTTCGATACTTGTCCGTAGGCCCCGAGACTTTTTCTATGTTTCCGTTCTAACGACTTTTCCGAAAGTACTTAACGTGACTATCACCTTAACCCTCGAGCGTCGATTACTTACCTATCTATTGATTCTATAATGATGATTTTTATGCATATGGTTACTCACGACTACGTCGTGCATCTTGTTGTTATATCTTTCGCGAGTCCCGGGCCGGTTATGTCGTCGTGCGCACTATGTTATATTCGGAGTATGATGTGTTCCGGTTCACCGAGCTCCTCGGCCCGAGGGCCGGGTTCGTATATGTTTTGGTGTTATGATGTGTTATGGCGTTATGATGTGTTATGGAGATATGTCGGGTTACGGAGATATTAAATCTTCTCGAGTATGATGTGTTATGGCGCCAAATGACGGCCGGCGACCATGTTCTCTCGAGCCCCATGCATGATTTGTGTTTCAAAAGTAAATATTTTGGTATTTCACATATTGTACTTATTTTACTCGTACTTCTTGTTTCGATTATGATCCACATGCATCGTATTTCATGCTTTGCATACTCGCACATATTCGTACCGACCCCTTTCTTCGGGGCGTGTTTCATCTCTCGCAGTGGTACGTACGCCCACCTTGGTGATCCGCCGCCCAGACACCTATTCTCGCTATTTGGAGCGCCTTTGTTCGGAGCCTATATTTTGGTACATACTCTTCCGTTGTATATGCATATGTCTATTCGAGGCACGGCGGGGCCCGTCCCGTCATATGATTCTCGTTTATTCTTAGAGTCCGTAAACATATATGTGTGGTTGTGAATATTCTTTGTTCGATTGTGTTTGTATGATTTATGTTTTTGGCGGTCCCATTTCGCCGTGGGCTGCCCCTTGTCGGCTTGCGTTTGTATATATTTTGGGACGTTATGCTTTATGATAGCCTTGTTGGCTTCGCGATATATATCCGTACATGTGACAATTTGAGACGACGTCTGATCTTTGTATATGTATAAATTGTTTGTATGCCGATTCTGGTTATTGGGTGTGTACGAGTGCCTCGCTCGGGCACTAGTCGCGGCCCACGGGATTGGGTCGTGACAAATATTGACAAGAATGGCGGTATAGACATAAATCGAAGAAGAACTTAGGGTAAGAAACCTTAGAGATATTATAAGAAAGTCGGGAAGAGAGATAAGGATTTAGGTATAACCGAAAACTTCATAAAGGACGTAGTGAATCTCGATGTCCCCATTAACTCGTGAGTCCGAGACGCCGTTAGTCATGAAAGACAATACGAAAAAGAAAGCATCGAATTGGATACCCTTATGAGTATTCCACTAAATACGGAAATGTAGCTAGCGAGAAGATAGATACGTCGACATGTGATGAAGGAACTTCGTTTAAGAAAGTCATGAAGGGCGGCACATAATTAGTAGAGATAATGGACGTTTGGAAACTATTGGCGTATAAGGGTCCCCTTAATAAGGAGGGATGAACAGGTTGGACTTGCAAAGAGTTACGATAGCCTCAAGCTCTAAAAGAAGAAATTTACTAGCTCGGGAATAAAGTTCGAGACGTATTGGCATATCGGGAAGGTAATGGAAATAAGTAGAAACGAATTGACAATACGGGTACCATGAGGTAGACATGCGGAGAGGGAGTATGGAAGAGAACTCAAGAGAGCACCTTACGTCAAGAGGAACTACGATATTTTTAGACCATGATTTGAATCCCTCGTATTGGGTAAATTCACGCGTACCTAAATATGCAAAGAAGATGTCTTAAGGGCAATGAAAAGAGCAAGAGAGGTCTTTGAGTCAAATTCACAAAGGATGATAGAGAGGATGACGAACCTAAAGGACACTCAGGGTGATGACAAGAGGTAAAAGAACGGGAACCCGAACCAATAAAATACAAGGAGTCAATGCGTGTATGTCTAAGACCAGTAGGTATAAAAAGGATAGCCGAGATGGTACTGGAGAGGTAGACGCAAAGAGTGCGCCGTATACGAGCAAGGTAGTTGCCCATTGATAAGGGAACAAGGAACAGGAAAAAGAGAATACTGTAGGACAATGGTTAGTTATGACACGATAAGTCAAGACTACAATAATGGAGACAAAATCAGAGCGAGAGCAAGATACTAGCTAAATTCCGATCAATGTACACGTAGCAAAAAAGTGAAAGAAGCTAATTATCGAGATTGGAGTTATTGTCGAAGATACAAGATCGTAGGTACTCGTGGTTACGATTATAAGAGTCAAGTTCGCGTCGCGGGTCATAGGAGGATTGGGAGGACCAGTGAACTAAGGGATTAAGCTTCCGAGGCTTTGAAGGAAAGGGCAAGGTTTAGTACGGGAAATTTTGGTTTAATAGTTATTAGCGACTCGAGTCAACGAGAAAACATGTGCGTGATTGACAACGACACTTAGAGTTCTAGATTGGCGATTGGGTATTTCGAAAGTGTCACCCATGAAGAGTTATCCCATGAGAGCAACCTATAGCCATACAATGATCGTCGGCGAGAAAGTTGCGTATTAAAAATGTGACTTCATGTATCGCGGAACAATAACGGGAGAGATGACCGGGAAGCCGAAGAGGAGATGAAGAATAAGTATCCCTACTTATTTCCTATGCCTACGGTGTAATCTAAATTCCTAGAGTGGTTATGTTGGTTGATAAATAAACTGTATGTGGTAGCTATAAAAGAAACTCCCCCGAAGTGCCTATAAGACCCTGTAAGACTAGTTTAACATTCGAGGACGAATGTTTCTAAGGGGGAAGGATGTTACACCTTGGAAAATTTCGCGTTATCAAGGCAAGGACGGCTTAGTATGAGCTCGGGGAGAGCGAGTTACACAAGGATTATGGATGAAGATTATGATATTTGGAGCATAAGAACATATATATGACATTTGGAGAGTGTATGGAGTAAATCGGTTAACATGATCACTCGATGATAGCCCTCGAAACCATGATTTAAGGTGGGGCCCACATGTCGGGATTGTGTAAAGGATATATTATAAGTGATACAAGTAGTACATCGAAGTTGAGCAAGTCCTAAGAAGTACCCATAAGCCAAATATGGATATAAGCCCTCCAAAAGGACGATTTAAGGAAACGTTTTCGGATGAGTTGACTTGGAGGGGAAAAAACGGCATTATAAGTTTGGAATTTGGGAAAACACAAAGAATAAAAGTTGTAGATAATTGAAAGATATTTCCAACCATAGGTCGTGGTCCCTCACATGATGTCGCAATCAAGAGTTATGGCCATTTTAAGAGCAAGACCCTAAGCTGCCAAATGGCTCCGCGGGCCCCACATGAGAAGGTCGGTGAAACCGACCTAGGAGGGAAGTATAAATACCCCATAAAACCCATTTTTTCAGCATAATAACATTCCAAAGGGTCCTAGAAAATTCTCTACACCTCCCCCAAGCATTATAGTCCGATAAATCAAGAATTTGATAAGATTACGCCAAGCTAGTCCGTGAAAGGTGATTGTTCTTGCTTCTACTTAAGCTTGGTGTTGGAAAAGGTTGATGTGGCTGAGGTTTTTTCAAGTATAAGGTATGTTATTTATCCCATCTTTTATGTTGAGTTTATTTGAAGGTCTAGCAAGCCTTAAAAATGAAACTAGTTATGGAGAAAAGGTCATAGAGTGTTGTATTATAGTTGTTGTGTTTATGGGCTATTCTGAACGTGTTGTCGCCATGTGGATGGACTGATTTATGCATACAAAAATGGTATCAAACATTGTTGGCGTGTTGATGAGATTATACTCCTTGATTGGGATGGAAGAAAGTGCATATTGTTGTTGTATGTTGAAAAACGTCGTGTGAGATGTTTATGGAATATGTTGGTATGAATAATAGTGTTGTTGATTGGTTGCTGAATTGTAATTTTGGGCTAGGCATATAAACAGGGGAGATGCTGCCCGATTTTCGGCAGAATATAGAGTAGTTTGATTTGAAATTTGGAACAGGTGTGCAATAAAGAGTCTAATGTTAGTGTGAATCCTTTTAAGTGTAGGCTTACGAGCTTGGACGAATAAGCATAGCTAATAAGAGGTGGAACAGGTATATAAAGCTTACCCTTTCTTTCTTTTGGCATGTCTTAAACGTAAGTAAAATATGATACGAGCCTTGGGGTAACTCTATTCTTAAGATCCTACATGTACGATTCTTATTCACTTGATGTTAGCATTCCTAATATAGTCGAGCTATGGTCCTTGTGTCTTTTATGTGATTGGATAGTAAATGTTGCATAAAAAGTTTTGTTCCTAAAGGATTCTATGTCGAATAAGGTCCCTAACTTTCATAGAAGGGTTCGGATCGCTTCGATACATTCGTAGAAGATTTCATAACGAGTGATGCCCGTAACTTTCATGGGCGGGCTCGGATTGGTTTGATACATGTCTACGATCCCTAAGATTCTCTTTAATGCGGTACTAATGGTAGCTAGAACGGATGTAACATGACTATCGTTTGATACTCGAGCGTTGATTTGTCTCCTTATCTATAGAGTCTTAAAAGATGATTTGTATGCATATGGTTTCTCACTACTCTGCTCGCGCGAGTCGTTATTACTTCTTTCACCGAGTCCCGGCCAGGACACGTATTCGTGCAACTCCGCTTACATTATTCACCGAGTCCCTCACTGTAGGCCGGGTACGGTATATATATATGATGACATGATGATATGATGACATGATGATATGATTATATGGAGATGGTGGCCAGGATGGCATATGATGATTCCATTCATCGAGTCCCTCACTAGAGGGCCGGGTACGGTATATATATGATTATTTTACCGAGTCCCTCACTAGAGGGCCGGGACACGTTATATGTATATGTATATGTATATGATGATTTTACTTACCGAGCCCCTCACTAGAGGGCCGGGACACGTTATATATGCATATGTACAAGATGATTATTCACTTATGTTTCTAAGTCCCATAATGAATTGGATACGATGTTGACATGCATGATTTATGTTTCAAAGGCAAGCCTTGTGGTTTTTCTGGATTCTGTACTAGTTTTCTATACTCCTTATTTCAGTATGATCCTGTTTACTGTATTTCATGCTTTACATGCTCAGTACATATTTCGTACTGACCCCCTTTCTTCGGGGGGCTGCGTTTCATGCCACGCAGGTGTATACAGATGAGTAGAAGATGTTCCAGCTGGATTGGCGAGCTCCATTTCCTTCCGGAGTGCTGCCGAGTCAGAGTATCTATGTTATGGTATCTTGGTTTATGTTAGAGACTTTGCGTACGTCACGATATAGCATGTCGGTCTCGTAAGTGCTCCGTAAGCCGATGTATCATTATGCATTATGTTACGATTTCATATGATTACGATTTTACTTGATTTGAGAAAGACGAAAAACATGTTGTTCTTTGAAAAGCTTCCATTATGCATTCATTTCATGATTTAAGAGTCCAAAAGAAGATTATGAGTATCACGAGGATCAGCGGGTTCGCTCGGCTCTAAGTAAGGGTCGGGTGCCCATCATGCCCCATCAAGTAGGGGTGTGACAAATTCAAGTTCCGGAGGCAAGTCCAATTCATAAGCTACTTGACCCACCTTGCGGATAATCTTATAGGGTCCAATATATAGAGGACTTAGATTTCCTTTCTTGCCAAATCTCATCACACCTTTCATTAGCGACACCTTCAAGAATACCCAATCTTCAACTTGAAATTCTAGATTTCGTCAGCGGTTGTCCGCGTAAGATTTTTGGCGACTTTGGGCTGTCAACAATCGATCTCGGATCACCTTGACCTTTTCTACTGCTTGTTGAATCAACTCAGGGCCTATTAGTTGCACTTCTCCTATTTCAAACCATCCAATTAGAGACCTGCACTTCCTTCCATATAAGGCTTCATACGGAGCCATTTGGATACTGGAATGGTAGCTATTATTATATGCAAACTCAATTAAGGGTAAATGGTCATCCCAACTACCACCAAAATCCAAAACACATGCTCTTAGAATATCCTCCAAAGTCTGAATAGTACATTCGGCACCGTCCATCGCCTTTTTTTTTTTTTTTGATGAAATGCCGTACTAAGCCTTACTGAGTACCCAAACCTTCGGGAAGGATTTCCGAACTTAGTCGTAAATTGTGCTCCTCTATCTGTGATAATGGATATTGGAATACCATGGAGCCTCACAATCTCCTTAAGATACAACCTTGCATAATCTTCCGCTGAATTAGTGGTTCTGACTGGAAGAATGTTATATCCCGCATTTTTGCATATTCGGAAATTCGAAATAATTCTGACTTGTAAGAAATAAGGCCATAATTTGATGTTTGTTTAATGTATGTGTGTTGACCATGAAATTGTTGATGTGGAAACATGGAGGAAGGCAAGGGCAAAATGGGAAATTCTAGAAACTAGTTTCGGAAATTTCAAATAAGACCCGCAACAATTTGGGCCTAAATGAAATGAAAAAAAAATAATACAAAAGGCCCAATTTATTAGGTGTTGGCCGGCCATGTGGAGGAAAAGAGGGTCCCAAGCCCATAAAATTTTAAAAGCCTTGTATTATAAAGGAAAGGGGACTAGTCTTCTTCAACATAGTAGAAGTTTCAAGATCAAAAAAAAATTGAGAGCAGCCATAAGGCCATTCGGCCGAATAGCAAGGAAAAAAAAATTGTTGGAGCTCAAATCTTTGGTTCAAAATTCATCCCTTGTGAATTCCTACTAAGCCCAGAACCCTCGTCAACGTGGTATAAACTTTGAGGCAAGAAGGTACTTTTATTTTCAAAGTGGAGAATTTGGAAAAGATAAGAATTCTACTCTTTTTAGCTTGGAAGAATTTTATATATATGTTGTAGTATGTGGGAATGAAGGTAGAATATGAAAATTTTCAGTGTCATGGGTATATGTGTGTGTGGCCGAAAATGGGTGTTGATGGAGAGGAATGATCAAATTTTTTTTAGTATGTTAATTGTGTTGTAATGGCCTTTTTATGCAAATGGAAGAATTCTAGTTTAAGTTGGCATGAAAATTGTTGTTAAGTTATGGGAAATTTTGTGATTTTATTGTAAATTTATGTAATTATGGAAATGAAATTGTTAAGGTGTAAATTGTGGTTGTTGTTGATGAAATGGGAAGATGAAAAATGTGTTGTGAATGTTGTGTCAAAGGTTGGAGATTTCGGATGAATTCTAGTATTAGTGGATTTTTGTATATTTTGTAAAATGGTATGAAATTCTTTGAATTGCACTTGAATGGTCTTGAATTGGTAATGAATGTGTAAGTGTCGATATTGGCTTGAAAAATCCGTAGTTGAATGGAATGACGGTAAACTATGCTGAAAGGGAGGTTACTGTCACACCCCGGTCTTACTAGGGTGTGATGGGCACCCGACCCCATATTCGGAGCCGAGCGAACCCGCTAACTCTTATTATACATATGAACTTATGAATTAGTAAGAAATGCATACATAGAAAAAAAAAAATTCATAAATAGAATCTGACGTCATATAAGACTCGTGACACGAAACATAATAACATATCGGCTGCTGGAGCCGCTTACACATGACAACCCAATACCCACGACTCTGTCTGCAAAGTCTCTAACTCCGAACAAAACATCATAGCACCTATGCTCTGACTCGGCAGCACTCCAGGGCAAGTGGAGGCCTACCAACTCCGCTGGACATCTTCTATGCTAACTTCAGCTCATCTGGGTGTACCTGCGCGGCATGAAACGCAGCCCCCGAAGAAGAGGTCGGCCGCACGAGCTATGTACTGTGCAGGTAAGGCAGGAGTAGCAACATAGTAAGAGATATAAGCATGAACAATAACGGGATATCATTTCGTGAGATAAAGGAATAACCTGTACATGTGAACAATAACTGCATGGAAGCATAGATCATATCATCGGGTAGCAGAGTAACCTGTGCATCTGAGTGCCCCTGGGGCGGATGCCATGCATGCTAAGCTGTCTTTGAAAAACATTTCTTTCATATACATAGAACATAGAACATATCATATTGCCGAGGCGTCCGTACCGATCCATTTAACCATAAATATATACATACATCCCGCGTCCGGGATGATCTCAAGTCAAGTACGGATACATGTACCGTGTATACAT
>NW_026721953.1:0-7708 GCF_029784015.1 Lycium ferocissimum | reverse complement strand
ACATTTAAAGGCTTGGAGATGTTCAGCCGAGCGGGACTTCCACGCGACGGTTCACGGTCCGTGGAACCTTTGTCGGCCGTGGAATCCCGGTCGTGGTTCACGACCAGCCAGCCACACTTTCGTCGGCTGTCCCACGGACACCGCCCACGGGTCGCGGAACATTGTGCGTCCGTGGAACATGGTCGCGGAACTCACGCTCCCACCGGAATGGTTCCGTCGTTTCGTTTGACCTCTAATCCTTATGGAACCTTTTTTAGCACTTGTTTATCATTTCATTATGAATCTCGGGGTGTCGTAACTCTTCTCCACAACATTCTCAAGGCATCATTAACTTAATACTCCTAGTTTGCGTCTAATATACTAACTTATAACTCGATTCTCTTAACTACTTTCTTGTTCAACTCGGATGCCTTTGAATCTTAATTAGGACTATCAATTTGTACTTCCGCTTATCCAACTTCGTACGTCCCCGTCCTTCGTGAGCCTACTCGCTTATATACTAAGGGGAATTTTTCGAGGTGTAACAATTTCAGTGAATAACGGGAAGTAATATGAACAATAAGATGGAATCATAGAACATATCATAGGATCGACATAAGTATGATTCTATATGAGTGCCCCCTGGGGCGGATGCCATGTAGATAGTACTCCGGTCATAGGTATCATGGCGCTACGAACAAGTACACATTGCGCCGAAATACTCCGGCTCGCCCAAGCTTTATCCCGTTAAAGATGATAAGCCGCTGACTAGGTGGCAATGAAAATGTTTCCTTCCCGTTCCCCACATATACATGTATCCTTTCCCCCCACCCCATGTACGAATACAGGCATGGCATGCATGAGAGCCCAAAAAAAGTCATGTATTCATCGGAGTAGACGTAAGGTCGAAACCTCCGATCACATTATGGAATAATCATGGTCGTCATGTTTCACCTTGAAGGAACGATAATCATAAGGCAAGTCTATCAACGGAGAATAACATTAAGAGAACATAGAACATATCATATCGTATCATATCATGTCATGTCATGTCGTGTCGTAGACATTTTCTCATATCTGACATCAACATTGTCATCATAGGATCATAGTCGTTGTTTTAGTCATAGAGACTTTCAAAAATTTGTAAAACTTGGATTTGGAGAAGAATGAATATTTTGGAAAATATTTATGAACTTTTAAGAAGAAAATCAAGCCTTGGAGTCGATGGACTAGTTAAAACAACTATCATTTAGTAGTCGGAATGATGACCAAAAAGTTTCCTTTAGTTATAGTACAAAAATAAACCAAACGGAACAATAAGAGAGATTTGGTATAGTGGGCCCACCTCGAGTCACCGAGGTGGCGTACACAATTTACGTATGTTAAGCTTCATGAGTCACTATGAAGGTCTAAGGGTCATTAGGTTCCATTTGGGCAAGTTAGAGATGTTTAAACAATTATTTCAATAAAACACACCAAACGTAATTCAATTCTATTGAATGAAAAAGGAAAAATTTCAAGTTCGGATTTCTAGGAATGGAATCATCCCCGAGGCGCGTATTCAAGCCTATTAAGTCTAAGACATGCCAAAGAAGGAAGGTGAAACCTTACATACCTTTTACCTTCGTTTGCAACTCCAAATTCAAATTCCAAATGCTCAAAATCTACAAATGGTCACATTTACCAAACCTTAATTAGAAGCCTTTAAAGGTTGAATCTTGAAGTAATACTTGTCTACCGTAATTTCGGCAAAGATCTCCCTTCAATACACCATGCCCGAGATTCTAACTCGAACAATACCACAACAAAATCCGAGAATGGAACTCGGCCACATTGTCATCAATAATACCAACAATTTTTCTAACAATACAACCATGTTCACAATGATCCAATGCTACCCAAGTCCTCCAACTTCCACAAAAGTATTGACCACATATTTTTCTCATTCTACATTCATAATCCATATTTTCAACCATGCATTAACACTATTACTCATGCAATACAAAAATTCACGCTAATGTTGTTAACTTCCCCAACATTCCGATAACGATTACAACTTCATTTTAAACCATCAAATCTTCATTTTTCACCATGGAATTCACAATGAAACAACTAAAATATTAAATAGGATCAATTTACTACAACTTACCAAAACATCACCATATTCGGCCACCACCACAACATGCATATTTTTATGGGTTTTCCATTCATTTCTTGTTATACCTCGCATTTTATGCGTATTCGGAAAAATTGGAAACAAGTCGGAATGGTAGGAATTGAGGTTCCAATTGGATTCTACTTAGTGTGCATGTGATGTTTTAGAGACTATTGACGTGGTAATATTGGAAGAGACTAAGGGCGAAATTGGAATTTTGGAAAATGGTTTCATGAATTACCAAAATGTGGGCTAAGGAAATTGGGCTTGGAAAATTAGCAAGACAAAATTTGAAAAAAATGAAGGCCCAACCCATGAAGGTGGCCGGCCATGGCTTGGATAAAATTTAAATCCAAGCCATGTGCATGGTCATGTGACAACCTAAGATAAATAAGAGGCAAGGTTCATTAATTTTCTAGAAAATTCAAGACAAATTGAGATGGAGAAAAACAAGAGAAAAACAAGAGAACAACATATAGGCCATTCGGAAAGGTGAAGGAAATCCAACCTCCAAATTTTGATTTCAAAAATTATTTTCTTGCTATATTCCTACCAATTCAAGGTCCCTCTACAACGTGGTGCAATTATTTCGGAAGATAACCCATTAGTTTCGTCGTTTGGACAAGTTAGTGGAATGAAGAAACTTGAGAGGGAAGGTAAGAATTCATCCTTTCTAAGTATGTTATGAAGGTTTGTTTGTGTAATAGTATATGTAAATGAGTTGAATGCATAGGAATATGGAAGTTTGCATGGTATTTAGTTATGCATATGGCCGATATGAAGTTATGTTGTATGGTTGAGATGAATTGAATTTTATGTTGTATTTTAGTTGGGTTATGATGGAATTTGTATTGGAAATGGAAGATGGATGAATTTGATGGAATATGGAAATGTAGGGTGTGGCCGTGTGGTATATTGAAGTTGGAATGAAAATGAATTAAGTTTGTTTAATATGTTAGTTGTGTTGTTGTGGTCATTATAATGTAAATGAAGCATTTATGGGTTAAGTTGGTATGAAAATGGAATGTAGAGAATTATGTCGTATTAGTGTGATTTTATGATACTAAGATAATGAAGTGTTCAAGTATAGATTATGGTTATTGGTGATGAACTAGTGAGTAGAGGATGTGTTGAGATGATTTTGTTGCATAAATAAGAATTTTGAATAAAATATGGAATTGTCGAATATCGAGGTAAGGTTTGAAATATTTTTGGCTTGTGTTTGAATGATCTCAAATTGATATGTGTATATGGAAATATCGATATTGAATTGAACTTGTGGAATCGGAATGGAAATTATTGCGTTATGTCGAAAAGTTGGCTAGTTATGTTATGTTGTGGCTTGTAGTGATTGTTGATGTTCTTGGTGTTGTTGTTGGGTTGTTGTTGACTATTTTGAGCCGAGTTGAAACTCGGGGGTGTAAATGTGTATAGGGGAGGTGCTGCCCAAATTTTTATAGAACAAGATGAAACCAAGAATAGAAATTATAAGTCTCATGAATAGTAAATCGGTAAAGGTGACCATTTGCGATTTTCGCGAGACGGATTTGAGTTTAAGCGAGCGCAAGTCATCCGTAAGGTATGTAAAGCTTACCTATTCTTTATTTGGCACGTCCTAGACCTATTAGGCCTAAAACGGAACTTCGGGATAATTCCTCTCTAGAAATTCGAGTTTGATTTTAAGTACTATTCATTCAATACAAATGAACCATAATGCTTGCTTTTGGATATAAGAGCGCCTAAACCTTCGTATCTTTCGCAAATGATTTTGAATCGCTTTGAAACCTTTATAGACAACTTTATGGAGCCCAATGTTTATAATTTCTGTCCACCGCCTCGGTGACCCGAGGTGGGCCCACTATTCCCGAACCCATTACTATTGTGCTAATGATTTGTTTTTGAACAATATTTAAAGGAAACGTTTTGGGTTGCTCTTCTAAATCCTAAATGTTGACTATTTGAAATGTTCCATTAAGTCCTATGAAATGTTTCGATATGTACTTCGAATCCGAAAGTTCTGTCCTGACATAATCCGCCGTGATGTCCAAAAGGTATGTTCTATGACTCAGTCCGATTTCATTGATTTGATTTGTCATTCGATATGCCTCATTGAGTCTCTGGAAATACATATGTTATTTTATTGCATTTAGTTTCTCACTACTCCACTCGTGGACGCCTCAATGTTTCCCCCACTGAGCCCGGGCCAGGATTTGTTATCAAGCGTTTTCCACTGCATTGTTCGCCGTGCCTCGGTGTGAGGGGGCAGGTATGACATGTACATGGGTCCGAAGTATGATGTGCCATGTACATACACTCTGATATCTGATTATGTGATGTGATGTGGCCACTTGGTATGTTATGATGTGTTTCGGAGACATTCCCTACTCTGAAGTATGATGTGTTATGGCGCGAGAAGAAGGGCGCCTCTCTTCGTTCACCGAGTCCCATAGCGGGGCCGGTTTTGGCATATGTTTTCTGCATGCATTACTTATGATTTCTGATATGCATTTTTGATTACCTATGCATCTCGTTTGTTTTCCGTACATTCTGTTCTGAATTTAGTCTTATTTATTACGATCTTCTTTTACATATTCGGCATTTTCCGTCTCGACCCCTTTTCTTCGGGGTCGCATGTCGTGCCACGTGTACCGATGTTGATCTGCTGATCCGCTCGCCTAGGTTATCTGCTCAGCTGTTTGAAGTGCTCCTTTGTCCGGAGCCCATAATTTGGTATAGACTATTCCACTTCATATGTACGTATTTATTTCGGGCACGACGGGGCCTCCGTCCCGTCATATGATTATGTTTTTGTTCTCAGTAGAGGTCCGTAGACACGTGGTGTGGGTTTTATATGTTTCGTGAGATTTGCGTACGTTTAGAGTTTATCTATGTTTGGTGACGGCTTTCCGGCGGCATGCCCACTTGTCCTTGTTAAATTATTATTTTTGTTTGTCTTTAATATTTTGCTAATGTAGGGTAAGGTACGTATGAGTGCCCAACTAGGGCACGAGTCGCGGCCTACGGAGTTAGGTCGTGACAAAAGTGGTATCGAGCGGTTAGGTCCCCGGAATGTCTACGTGACCGTGTCTAGTAGAGTCCCGTTTATGGTGTGAAGCGCGCCACATTTATAAACAAGGAGGCTACTGGGCATTTAGGAATTGTTGACCTTCTTTTCCGTCTTAGATCGTGCGATAGAGCCAGAAGTCATAGAAAATAAAAATTCCTTGCACAAGCTTTACATACGGAAAATAGTAAGTGGTAACGGAAAGGTCACACAAAGTAAGTTCGAATATACTTGTTTCGTTACTCCAAACAGTAGGTCCCAATGGTTAGAGTGGGATACGAGGTTGTATATTTTGTACGATATTATGGGTATTTGCGCGTACGATTTCGAGTAATAAGAATTTGCAAAGGTGACTACCGAAGCTTAAGAAGGTAAAATAGTAATTGTACAAGAAAGGACGTGTTGTGAATATGCCTCGGATCCGTAAGGCCTCGATTAGCCTCGTATTATGTAATAAAGGTCGTGTGGAAATGGACGTGATTATACCGACATTGGGGGACTAGAATCCGTCGGTTGCGAAGTTAAGCGTGCTCGTGAGGGGAGCAATTTTGGGATGGGTGACCCCGGGAAGTAATTGAAAATTTTGCAAACTTGGAATTTAAGGGGATAAATGAGAAGTTAGATAGACCTAAGAATAACTATAAGACACGTGGACGAATTATGACAAGCTCCGGTTAAGGAAACGATAGTAGGTTGCGATAAGAATATGGACTTTAAAAAGAGTCGTGAAAGGTATGAATGTAGAGGTAAGACCGTAGTGGGAAAAAATACAAGAAATAAATGGAAATTGGGGGTGACCTAAAGGAAAAGGAAGTATGTGAATGACGCACTCTTACGGTCGCTACGTTGGAGTCGAACATTAAAGGGAAAAAGGAAGAAAGCGCAATATCACTTGGGAATTAGGGTAAGTTCGAAAAGCGATTGGAAATGTTTGTAAGTAGAATGGCGATGAGTGTATATATATATATATGTATGCGTATGACTTTTCCTTGGTGATTACGTTGGTCGAAAGGCGAGCCCTAACGACAAAAGGCTGCAACTAACGGAAGGTATTACGACACGGAACATAGGGGTGAACTGACAGGTGAGAAACAAATGTTACGGACTGGACTGACCCCGATTGCGATACAATTAGTGATTGGGAGAGTTCTAACACGACGATATTTGGAAAAAAATCGAGCGAAGATATTGAGGGCAAGGAAATGGAAGTGTTGGCAGGAATTAAGGATAAGGAATATGATTAAGTAAAACCTTCGAGGGAGCCGACAAGCGAAGTAGGAAGCCATTATGTAGGAATGAGAAAAACAAGTTTGCAACCAAGCGAGAAGTAAAACGCGACAAGGAAATTTCTATAGGTCTCTAAAGTAGTAGTAAAAGTAGCCTAACCCTGATCGCGATTCCGTACGCCAAATTTCTGCATACGCCGACCTCGATGAAATTCTCGCCTACTATATCCCGCATTTCGAATCCAATTATGTTCCTACCTGATGAACTTCTGCATGTTCGATTCTGATCACAAATCGGTTTGATACACTTCTGTACGTCTGGCTCCGATTTTGAGTCTGCCTAAGATAACGTCAGATTATGATTAATCGTCTGTCGGACCTACGTTGTCCGACTATCATTTTGAGTTCCGGATGTGACTCCGTCCGACGTCCGTTTGGTCTTCTGATTCTGACGAAGATTCGGTTCGCCGTATATCCGATTTAAGACCCCGAACAGTCCTAGTAAAGAATGACAGAGGAAGTTAAAAGATGAAGGCCCTTATAAGTTCTTTGGTCAAGCTCAAGTATGTGTTTGGAAAGGAGGAACCTCCCCCCGTTGCTATGCGAAGCCCCATAAGGTCGCTGAACATTCGAGGATGAATGTTCTAAAGGGGGGGAGGATGTTATACCTCGCATTTTATGCGTATTCGGAAAAATTGGAAACAAGTCGGAATGGTAGGAATTGAGGTTCCAATTGGATTCTACTTAGTGTGCATGTGATGTTTTAGAGACTATTGACGTGGTAATATTGGAAGAGACTAAGGGCGAAATTGGAATTTTGGAAAATGGTTTCATGAATTACCAAAATGTGGGCTAAGGAAATTGGGCTTGGAAAATTAGCAAAACAAAATTTGAAAAAAATTGAGGCCCAACCCATGAAGGTATTTCGCCATGGCTTGATAAAATTTAAATCCAAGCCATGTGCATGGTCATGTGACAACCTAAGATAAATAATGTCACACCCCAATTTCCGATAGGGTGTGATGGGCACCCGACCCTTACCTAGGGCCGAGCGAACCCGCAGACTCTCCTATACTCATAACCATACTGGGCCCACAAAACATAACATACACACGTAATGAAAATTTTTCAGAAAACAAACATGCCTCTCGTTTTTTTTTCAAACCAAATAAAATCTGCAATCGTATGAAACCGCAATATAAGGTATAACAAATATTTCCCGGCTTATATAGCCGCTTGCCAAACACATCGTAACATAATACATACAAACACACCACCACGTAG
>NW_026721952.1:0-19261 GCF_029784015.1 Lycium ferocissimum | reverse complement strand
TTGGAGAAAATTAAATTGTTGATCACTAATCACAAGCTTAATCTCGGCCGGCCATGGCCGAGAGGCTTCTCTCTCTCTAAATTCTCTATGTTTGTTGATGATGGTAAATGAGTCCTTAGTCATCCACATTCTATATATGGGGTGTCCATGAGCTGGACACATGGCCCACCCAAAGTGTGAGCCAATTACACTTGGCCATGTCACGGGTGGGGCCCACACGGCCACTTATGGCTTAATTAGTGAATAATTAAACTTTTAATCCCACTTAATAATATAATCATGGTTAATTAACCCCTAATCTCCATTAATATTTCTATACCAAATAAAATTTATAAGCAACTTGTGCATTAAAATAAAATCGGAGGTTAAAAGTCTCTACCTCATATCCCAAAATAGTCTCGCCCTTAACTTGTCGCGATTAGCTTAAAATATCCCAATGTACAAAAGTACGGGATATAACAGATAGTATGGCCCGCTTAGCACATGTTTGGTTATCTAGTTTGAATACATCTATCACTCAACAAAACATGTTGTGAGTGCCCTAAGGTGGCCCAGAATGAGCATGAGTAAATATGTCATGTACGTTTAGTGGCATCGAGGAGGTCAGCTTCTGGGTGTCCGTCATAGTCCTCCGATTGGGCTATGACAACCACGAATCATAGGCTCTATAAATGCACTCGAGCCAATGAGAATCATATCATTTAATGTGATCTCTTAATTGAAAATAATTAATCTTGTCATAAGCCGATTAATAATCACTTCATGTTTCTTATGCCTGCGAGGCGCATCCCTTATGGATACTATCTCATTAAGCCCTCATTACTGAACTGAGGTTCTTTATATATCATGCAAACCCTTCAGGTTTTCAAATATTCAACTAGACTTACTAACGATGTGCACATCTCTCCCTTAGACAAAAGTTTAAGGTCTTATACTTGCGGATCCTTCTCTCTTGTTGGGATCTGATCAACTTTCCTTATCTTCTGCAATTCTTTGCACTTTACGTCATTGACGACTCATCTTTCGACTCATTTTTGAGCAATCTTCCCTACGTAGGTAAACTAAATTACATACGTGGACTGGGAACTAATGTATTATTAACTGGTATATTCTGTCCTAACGACATAACTTTGTTCCCACTATCAGTCTTAGGGAAACCCCTTTTTGATAACTCTTAAAGACTATTCTTCTATAGATTTCTCTTCTTTTTGCCTACTTGATTTTCTTCTTCCACGATCCAACTTTGGGTTTAACTTAGACTCTTTCGGTTCTAACACGCATTTGATGTATTCAAAATGTTACCCACTCACTAGTGTCAACCTGACTAAGGAAATCAAATCATACCTCTACTAGCTCTATTGGAATTGCTAATTCACTATATCTACTCAAAACTTACTTACTATTCTTCTACTAGCCACCTGCTAGCATCATGTTCTCTTATTTTGCTCTGAATAACTAAAGTGAAGCATAAGGTTATTTCTAACTTCCCTCATCATCCGACCCTATTCTTCCATCGCATGATATCCTCTTTTTTTTGTTTTTGAATTGTAGACAGGGATCACACTTAGGAAATTTTGTCTATCTTAAATGAAAAATTAGAGCACCTAACCCCAAACTTTCTATACACTTCAAAATCATATCAGACTATACACACCCGGGCTAAACTCTTACTCACGTAACCTAAGAAGGAACTATCTGTTATACCTCGTAGTTTCGTACGTTGAGATTCGTTAGGTGTTAGTTGTTCAATGGTAGGCACTGGAGTTACTTTCTAGGATACATGAGATTATGTGCTCCTATCTTATGGTTATGAGGGTTTAAGTTCATGTAATAGATCATGGAAGGATTGGAGAACAAGTGAATTAAGGAAGTTAAGTTTGTTAGAATTTTTTAGAAAGGATGGGCAAGATTTCGTATGATAATTTTGGTCTAACTTGGGAAAGGAATACCTCCTAGTATATCACGAGTTTTGAAGTGAAACAAAAGCCTAAATTGAAGTTCAGGAAGTCTAGTTTTCAACGCAACAAATCACGCATTGATATGACATCGGAATAGAGAGTTATTGACGTTACAAGTAAGGCCGGTGGAGTAGGGATTACTCTGCCCGAATGCACCAGCACAGTGCACGAACGTACAGAGGCGCGTCCAGCTACAGTACGTGAACACTCCAGCGTAGTGCGCGATCGAGCTAAGGAAAATCCTAGGTCGTTGCAACCGACCTCTAGAAGCTATTTAAGGACCAAATCTGACTGTAAACCTTATTTCTCCACTCCTCTTCACCCAAAAACACTTGACAGACTCTAGAAACATTGAGGGATCATTTTGTAAGCGGATTAAAGTGACGGGACTATATACGAGGCTCGACAAGGGTATAAGGTCTTGTAGTCCTTGTTCTAAACATCGAATCTCGATGAATCAAAGGAGGCCATTGAAGATAAATAAGATTTCAAGCTCTTCCAACAATTAATGAGGTAAGGATACTCCCTATTATTGATATTATGAATTATATTATGGAGATTTAGTTTTTTAAGGTTTCGTAAAGGCTAGTGATTGGTTGAGACATTGGGAAAACATCATGTGGGATGTTTTATTGAGTATATTGGTGTTGATGAGGATGATGTTGATTAGTGTTGCTATTGTTGTTATTTTGTTGGTATTGTAATTTCGGGCTAGGAATACAAACAAGGGAGATGCTGCCCCGAATTGGGGAAAAACACCAATTCAACACTAAAATGTAGAATTAAAGGATAACAAGAAATTGGGATAAGAATTGAAGAAAGGGGATGAGAAATAAAGGATAAAATCAAGACCCAATGAATAATGAACCTATGAGAAAACCTAAGTATATGAAACCTAGACCCTCGCAATTTAATTCAATTCAAAGAACCTATACTATTTGAAATCAAGCCAAGGGAAATTCAATTGAATCCACAAATGAACAACCCTTCATGAAATCAATGGAAATTGGTTCAAAACCAATAATGGAATCCACCATTAACTATTACTAATCTAAAGCTAATCCTAGCTAAACAATCTATCTGTCCAAAGGAGTATTCTCAATTCATCGTAATCTAAGCAAATGAAATGTCTAAGTCTATTATTTATACTCCTGGACTAAAGAAGACTAAGTTATTACAAAAATGCCATTAATGAGGCAAGGGCATTGTTTGGCTAGTCTTCTTAGTGTAGTCTTCAATTCAAGGATTGACCTTCAATGGCCAAATACGTCCCTCCTTGCATAGATGGCCCTCTAATCAACCTTGCATGCATGTCCTTCTTGCAAGCATAACCTTTCTTGTGCCAAGTAGCCACTTGCACTAATAGCCCTTTGCGCAAATAGCCACATTGAGCTCTAAATCTCCCAAACCTTGTAGGATTCCACCTCTATGAAGCTCGTAGAGACTTGGCTCTCATCAATGATCATCATCAAGTGTGTAGTGTGGAAATACACACTTGAGGACCTTTGAAACTGTCACGACCCAACCTAGGGCCATGACGAGTGACCGAGCTTGACCTGCCCGATAACCCAACTTATGTTACTTGTACTCAAACATGGCATTCAATAGGGTCTATTTAACTAAGTTTGAAAGCTGTACATAGAATACCAAAGTCCATCCGTAACTCAAAACATTTCAAAACATACTTATATATATGTAACATATCACAAGGCAAGCCAACGAGGCCGCCGATACTTACATACAACAAAACAATGGCAGCAAGGCCAAACAAGCCCATGACACCCACGCTGTCCATGACTACTAGAAGAGTATGATCGTACATAAGTGGCGGGACAGGGCCCCGTCGTACCCATAATGTATACAAACAAAATTATACCAAAACAGGAAATGTCTCCGAAGCAAGTGGAGAGCATCGACTCTCAATGCTGACTCCTCCTAGGTGGCTAGATCGTCTAACCGCATCCCAGAACCTGCGGGCATGAAACGTAGCCCCCGAAGAAAGGGGTCAGTACGGAATATGTACTGAATATGTAAGGCAATACTGAATCATAAAACAAGGATGTTATAGCCCGTATTTTGTACGTTTGGAAATTTTAAAGTCGACGTGGAAAGTTAAGGGCGAGACCATTCTCCAAAATTTTTCTAATGTACAAGTTGGTTATGAATAATATTTATGAACATTATTAGTGTGGAAATATTGGGATAGGTTAAGGGCAAAAAAGGAAATTCGCAAAGTGGCATCATGGGAATAATGTGGAAGGCTAGGGACAAAATAGTAATTTCACAAGGTTCAAGAAAATTCTTGAAGGGCCAAATCTTACATAAGAAGACACTTGGCCTTCTTTATTAATTTTCAAGAAAAAGGGAAGAAAATTCTAGAAAAGGAAAGAAAAGGGGGCAAAGTATAAATATAGATGGACTAAAGAGTATATTTGTATTCTTGAAGAAAATTCTAGAAAAAAAAAGGAAGAAGAAAAAGAAAAGAAAACTCTAGAAAAAAAAAAGAAGATAAAGAAAGAGGGCCTGTGCCCCTCACATGCTTGTAGAGCTATATATATAGATATGTGGTCATCTTTTAATTGAAGAGAGTGGAAGAGAAAGAAAGAACAAGCAAAACAAAAAAAAACAAAAAAAAGAAGAAGAAGGGAGAGGGGTTCGGCCAACAAGGTCAAGAGGGAGTGAAGGGAAAAATATTTTCTTCTATTATTTCCACTAAATGGAAGGTCCTTTATGACATGGAAGAGTTGTTGGAACAAGTAGAACACTTATTCTTGTAAAGTTGCAATTCTAGCCAAGTGAGGAATCAAAGGAAAGGTAAGGTTTCATCTTTTTAGAATGTTGTGGATGGTTTGTATATGTTGTAGGTTGAAGAAATGGATGAAATATATGAAAATATGTATGTTGCATGTTGGCCGAATATATGTGTAGTGTTGGATTGAGGTGATGAATTAATATTATTTAGTAATTTGATTGTTGAGTTGTGGATGATAGTTGTAGCCGTGTATGTGTGTTGCATGAGTTGGTTGTGAGTGTGTGTTGTGTGCATGGAGAATGAGTTGATATTATGTAGCATATTGTTGTTGTTGAAATGCATAGAGATGGATGGAGATGCATGAAAATGTATAAGTTGTTGTAACCGAATGGTAGGTGATTTGGTAAGTTGTAGTAAATTGATTTTATTTGACATTCTAGTTGTTGTCGTTATGGATTATGTGACGTGGAATGAAGGTTGTTGTTGAAGTTAACGTATATGAATGATGATGACATGCATAGTTTGTTGTGGAATTGGAAGGTTTCGGGTAAAGTAAAATGTTGATTGAGTTGTTGAAAGATTATGTGAATTAAATTGAATTGAATTGAATTGAATTGAATATAAATGGAATGTTGTTAGTAAGATTGTTAGTATTGTTGTTGGTTTGGCCGAGTTGAATTCTCGGATTGTTGTTAATGGATGAAATGGGCCGAGCCATATTCTCGGGACGGTGTATTTACGGGGAGATCTTTATGAAATTTCGGCATTATAAGTAGATGTATTTGAAGGGTTAAGAGAGGCATATGATAATGAACCTAACAATTTCGTTAATCGTCTTGAATGTAGACTAGCGGGCAACAAGTTTGGACGAATAAGCGTAGCTAATAAGGCGCGGCGCAGGTATGTTAAGGCTCGTCCTTTTTCTTTCTATGGCATGATTCGTATGTAAGATTTGATAAATGCTTCCATAACGTTCTCATTTTCAAAAGCTAGAAGTAATGGTTTTAAAATATGATGTCCTTCCTAAAAGTTTACAAATGTTTTCCAAAATATTCATTTTTCTCCAAAAATCAAGTTTTATGATTTTGAAAGTTTTATGACTAAAACGACGAATATGACTTTATAATGACAACGACGATGTCGAACATGGGTAAATGTCTATGATGACTATGTCGAGGATATGTTTCTACCATGAATATGATAATATGAAAATGTTAAATTATTTCTTGATGTCTTCGCTCTATCTATGGATAATGATTGACTTAAAGATTCCAATCATACGAACGATGTCCTATGATCCTGTTTTATGCTTCCTCACGATGTTGCTCTCCATTGATAGTCTCGCCTTATATTAATAGTCCTTTCAAGGTGAGACAAAGTCATGATGACTATTCCATAATGTAATCGGAGGTTTCCGACCTTACGTCACTCCGATAAAGTTATAGCTTTTGATTGGGCTCCAATGCATGCTTATGATGGATGTTACATGCGGCCTAGAGGGCCGGGCACCACCACTACGTTAAGCGTAAAGTGGGCGGCGTATAATTACACGGCCTATTTGCCGGGCACGATCCCCACTAGTGGCGCCGCAAGAGATTTACCCGAACGCGGGAGGCCGGACGCGGGCTAATGACGTTATGTGATTCGGGCGAAAGCTATGGATGCATATAAAAGTAATAGTAAGCATGCATGACCCGCCTTAAGAGGCACTCGATGTACTGAGACTACTTTTTACGACATGATATGCTCTATAGTTCCATTCTCGTTATTACTCATGAGTACGGCTTCTTCAGTATTACTATTCATGCCTTACATACCCGAGTATAATGCTCGTACCGACCCCTCTTCTTCGGGCCGCGTTTCATGCCGCGCAGGTACACCCAGATGATCAGAAGCCATTATAGAAGATGTTCCAGGGAGTTGGCATCTCCATTTGCTATGCGGGAAGTTGCCGGGTCAAGCAGTCCTATGCTATGATGTCATGTTCGAGTTAGAGACTTTGCGAGGTGCAGTAGTCGTGGGTCTAGAGTGTCGGCTTTACCAAGGGGTCCACTAGTTGATGTATTTTTATTATATCTTATGTTACGAGCCCTTATGTTTACGGCATGTGTTTAATTTGAGAAACGACGAAAAGATTTTGAAAATTTTACTATGTATTTTACCTACAATTGATTTAAGAGTCTAAAGAAGATTCGATAGGTAATAAGAGGTAGCGGGTTCGCTCGGCTCGAAGGCGGGGTCGGGTGCCCATCACACCCTAATAAGGTTGGGGTGTGACAAAGTGGTATCGAGCAGTCGGTCTAAGGGTTGTTCGCAAAGTCGTGTCCGGCCAGTCCTGTTTATGGGTGTGAAGCCGGTCACATTTATAAACGAGGTCGCGGGGCATCTAGGGATAGTTGACCTTCTTTCTTTCATTAGATCGTGCGATAGAGCCAAGATATAGGAAATAAAATTCCTTATACTCATCCCCAACGTACACAAGCTCACGAACATATATACGTAACCCACTATACATGTCTACGTACCTCTACGTACGAAAATATAAACATATGACGGGACAGGCCCCGTCGTACCCATGAAATCCATATATATGCATAACGAGAAAGACTATACCAAAAGTGCAAGCTCGAACAAGGAGGCCGGAAAATAGCCGGTAGATAGCCTAAGCGGGCGGATTCGCAGCGTGTGTCGGTACCTGCGGGCATGAAACGCACCCCCCGAAGAAAGGGGGTCAGTACGAAAAATGTACTGAATATGTAAAGCAGAGACTGTAATAACGAAATTAAGATCAGAACAGACTATGCGAAGAACAAACGAAATACATAAGTAGTCAAAATGCATATCAGAAATCATATATAATATATGCAGAAAACATATGCCAAAACCGGCCCTGTTAGGGACTCGGCAATCAGAAAGTGGTCGCCCCCGACACCGCACCACAAATCATAACATCATAATAGATGGCCATATCAGATCAGAACCAATAAATATCAACATAAGCGTACATGGCACATCATACTCCACAACCCATGTACGTATTATACCTGCCCCCTCACACCGGAGCACGGCGAACAATGCAGAGAAATACGCTTGAGAACATATCCTGGCCCGGGCTCAGTGTGGGAAATGTCGAGGCATCCACGAATGGAATAGTGAGAAACTAAATGCAATAAACATCCCATAGATTTTTCGTAGACTCAATGAAGCATAGGAATAACAAATTAAACGATGGAATCGGACGAATCATATTAAGCGAAATCGGATGTCATAATGGATTACAGAGAAATAACCTTTCTATGATCGTTTCCGTGTTCCAAAGTAGTTTATAAGACTTAAGGACATATTTAAAACAATTTTTATCTAGTAGTTAGAAGGATAGTAAAACATTTCATTTTATTTGCTCGAAAACAAGACAATAGTAAAATGAACGACAAAGCGGAATAGTGGGCCCGCCTCGGGTCAACCGAGGCGACGGACGCAAATTACGTATCTTAGACTATAGAATCAACCATAGGTCCTAAGGACATTCCTTAACTTTCTAGGCAATTTGTGAGAGTTCGCACAATTCTTTCAACAAAACATACTTAAAGGGTTCAATTCTATTGAATGAAAAAGGAACATTTTCAAACGCGGATTCCGATGAACGTAATACTTCCCAAGGCGCAAATCCGATCCTAGTACATTTAGATCATGCCAAGAGAGAAATAGGAAGGCTTTACATACCTTTTGGGCCTCTTACGCTCTCCAAAACTCACTTCCCGTTTCGTCAAAAACACGCAAATGGTCACATTGACCGCTATATTCATGAGACCTATAATTTCCAAACTTAACCAATATTGTTCTATAAAAATTTGGGCGCATCTCCCCTATATATATGACATCCCCGAGATTCAACTCGGCTCAAAATGATCAACAACAACCAAACCAACAACATTAATACGCAACAAGAATCGCATACTAACGCGGATAGTCTCTCGTCAACATAAGACAAAGAACTTCCAACTAATTTCACATTTCAAACCAATATCGATGTTTACATACTTATTTGCTTACCAAGATCATTCTAACATCATTTGAAGACACTACATATAATTTTCCATATTAATTGCAAAATATGCAAACTTTCCACCGAAATCATAACTCATCCGAAACTTCCATTCTTCGACGAACATATTCATAACGCATAGTCATCTCTCAAATTCATTAACAACAATCATAACTAGCACTTAAACAATGCATTTCCATAATCACATGTCAACTATGTTAGAATGCATATACTTTCCTACAATAACACATATGCAATTCTAATGCCAAACTTAAATCGTTAAGCCTCCATTTACACTACAAGATCACAACGACGCAACTAACATATTAAACAAAATAAATTCATCATGGGTTTACCACCTGCACATCACACGGCCACATGCAAATTTCATCCATTCCATTTCATTTCATTCAACTTTCACTTCCAATGCAATTTCTACAATGTCTACAATTATAATACAACATAAAATTTAACATAATCACACTACACATTACATATGCACACACGGCCACACACCATATGCCCTTCCCACTTTGCAAACTTCCATTTTTCTATACCTTCAACTCATTTCCATACACTACAACACATTCAAGCCTTCATAACATAATTAGAAGGAAAGAATTCTTACCTTTCTCTTCAAACTTCTTCACCTAGCCAAGTTGTCCAAACAAAGGAAACCAAAGCTCAATCTTCCGAACCAACTACGCCAAGTCGATAAGGGACCTCAAATTAGTATGAAAACCACAAGAAAACAATTTTGGAATCAAGATTTTGGAGGACAAATTTCCCAAGTGGTCACCGAACTTTCTCTCTCTTGTTTTTTTTTTTTTTTTTTTTCTTGTTTCTTGAATTTTCTTGAAACTCCACTCTTATAATTAATTAGGGTCACATGCACAACACATGACCACAACATGGGTTTGGGCCAAGCCAATATGGCCGGCCACCCTCTCTACTTTGGGCCTAGTTTTCCAATTTTTTTTTTTTTTTTTTGGTTTTAAGCCCAATTGACGATGGATCGTTTTTGAAAATTCACGGACTAATTTACGAGATTCCAATTTTGCCCTTAACCTTCCTTAATATTTTCGTCAATATTTCCTTAGACATCACATGCACATTAAGAAAAATCCAATTAAAGCCTTATTTCTTATCATTCCGAATTATTTCCAATTTTTTCGAATACGCACAAAATGCGAGGTATAACATCCTCTCCCCCTTTAGAACATTCGTCCTCGAATGTTAAATTAATCATATAGGGGTATATAAATAATTTAGGAGGAGTTCCTCTTATTATGGCTAGCACAAATAATTCATTGCTTAACCAATATTAGTACACAGGGATTTAAATTACCTGGAGGCGTCGAAAACAAGTGAGGATACTTCTTCTTCATTTCTGCTTCGGCCTCCCAAGTTACTTCTTCGCGGTTGTTGTTCCGCCATAACACCTTAACCGAAGGTATATCCTTGGTGCGTAGTCTTCTCTCCTGGCGGTCCAGAATGGCCACCGGCTGTTCCTCGTATGACAGATCCTCAGTCACCTGAATGTCCTCTACTGGGAATACTCTGGAAGGGTCGCCAATAAATTTACGCAGCATAGACACATGGAATACCGGATGTACTGCTTCCAGATCCGCTGGCAAATCCAATTCATAAGCAACCTTGCCAACTTTGCGGACGATCTGATAAGGCCCGATATACCTTGGGCTAAGCTTCCCCTTTTTGCCGAATCTCATGACGCCCTTCATAGGTGACACTTTTAAGAATACCCAGTCACCCACTTGGAATTCCAAAGGTCGGCGGCGATTATCCGCGTAAGATTTCTGTCGACTTTGAGCCGCCAATAATCGTTCCCGAATAAGTTTTACTTTGTCCACTGCTTGCTGGATCGCATCAGGGCCAATTAATTTAGTTTCACCGACGTCGAACCAGCCAATAGGGGATCTACATTTTCTACCATATAATGCCTCGTACGGCGCCATCTGAATGCTGGAATGGTAGCATTGTAAGCAAATTCAACCAAGGGCAAATGGTCGTCCCAACCTCTCAAGTCAATAGCACAAGCCCGCGCATATCTTCCAACGTCAATTCACGTTCACCCGCCCATCGAATTGCGGGTGAAATGGTCTAAGACTTACCCGAGTCCCCGCCCTCTTGAATGATCTCCAAAATTAGTGAACTGGGCACCTCTATCGCAGATAGACACAGAACGCCGTGAGCCCGACTATCTCCTTAATATACAACGTAGTCCTCTCGAAGTAAGTAGTCCGAACCGGGAGGAAATGGGCCGATTTAGTCGCCGACGATAACCCATATCGAATCATACTTTCGCGGCGGGGTGAAATGCCGCAATGAAATCCATATTGATAATCTCCGAGTTCCACATCGGAATTTCCATTTCTTGAATAATCTCCGGCTTCGATGTTCAATTTTGACCCGTCGGCAATTCGAACCGGGCAACAAATTCCCTTTTTCATATTATCCCACCAAAATAAACACCCGAGGTCATGGTACATTTTTGTAGCCCCCGGGTGAATAGAATACTATCTCCTTAATTATCGTCCGTAAGCCCGCAACGTCGGCGCATAATCCGCCCCTATATAACAATACTCCACCGGATGTAAGCTCGAAGTAGTTTTCCGAAAAACCCGTGTCTCGATACCGTATGGGATAGGATCTTCATACCGACGTCGCTTGATTTCTTCTATAATAGAGGACAATAACCCATATCGAAAACCCCACATTTCCGTGGCGTGCGGACGTACACCAAGGCCGCAATGAAATATCACGAACTATTTCCTTTCTTCCATGGAACATCCGCCAAACTACCCAAAGATTTTCTTGCAATGCATCCGCCACTACATTGGCTTTCCCCCGATGATCGATTTTGACATCATAATCTTTCAGAATTCCACACCGGGCAACAAATTTTTGCTTAAAAATATATCTCTTATGATCCGTATTATCCCACCAAAAATAATGTCTCCATATCTTTAACCGAGGTCATGCATCATGTGTGTAGGGTAATTTCTTTCATGCTTTTAAGTTGCCGGGTAGGCTATGACTTTACCATGTTGCATTAAAACACAACCCAAGCCAACACCGACGCATCGCAATAAATAACATACCCGTCCGACCTTCAGTAGTTAAAACGGAGCCGTAGTCAATTTTTCTTCAGCAAGCTTCGTTCACACGCATCCGTCCACCGGAACTTGGCCCCCTTTTTGAGTCAACCCAAAGGTAGATAAGCAAATTTTTCCACAAACCTCCGATAATACCCCGGAAAAAGTGTAAGCTCGAAGGTCGGGGTATTTTCTCCGTCGCTCCAATAATATGTCCCGTCAAAACTTGGAAAATTTAGCATATAATTTCGTGTCTCGATACCGTACGATCCGTATGATAGGATCATCAATGAATACAATCACGAACATGTCCAAGAATGGTCCGAATACCCGATTCATTTCTTCCATGAATAGAGCCCGAAAGACATTACTCGAACTCATAATGGCCATATCGAGTCCTAACCCCAATATCCGACTCCCGTACTCGTACCGATGATAGCCCGATCGCATCTATTTTTGAAAAGCACTTGCGCCCGTTCGATCAAACAAATCGTCAATTTATGGGGTATTTATTCTTTATAGTTACCTTGTTCAATTGTCGGAATCGATACACATCCGGAACCATCTTTCTTCTCGACAACTACCCAAAGATTTTTGGCTATGCATCCGCCATGAAACCTTTTTCTAGCAAATCTTTCACTTCCTTCAATTCTTTTAATTCAATGGCGCCATTCTATACGGAGGAATAGATATGGGCCGGGTACGACACATCTATAGAAAAATCTATCTCCCTTTTCGGTGAGTGCGACCCGGAGTTCTCCGGGAACACGTCCGGGAATTCATTAACTACCGAAATCGACCCTCTGTCGGCGTCTCGCCTTTAAGTCTTGTACCCGAACCAGGATAAATGTAGCCCTTTCGATCATTTTCCTCGCCTTAAGGTATGAAATATATTGGACCCGCCCATTCTATCACCGGCTCTCCCGGGAATTGGAAACGAACTACCTTCCGACAATCAACATTAGCATAACAGAAGATAGCCAATCCATACCCATAATGGCATCAAAATCAATCATATCCAAAGCGTGAATACCAGTCCTTTAGTACAACGATCACATATAGTTACCGAACAATTTTTATATACTTGTTTGGCAATAATAAAATCCCCCGCCGAGTAGCTACCTCAAATGGCTCTATAGGCTCGGGTTTTATCCCGATCTTATCGAAATCAACGGAGAAATATATGATAATGTAGACCCCGGATCTATTAATGCATATGCATCGAGAAAAGATCAATAAAGTACCAGTAACCACATCCGGAGATGCCTCCCGATCCCCGCCGGTAGCTAAAGCATAAATGCGGTGTGAGGGGCCACCGGAATCGGATGCCCGCCACGGCCTCTACCGCGGCCGCCAGGTGTCGACGTACCTTGCCCCGTGGGGCGCATAGCTACCGGCGTATGATGATCCGGTCATCCGGGCCGTGCCGCGCCACCCGATTACCCCTATACGGGCATCTCTCACCGTATGGCCCCCGACGGCCACAAGAAAAGCACGCTCCGGTGGCACGGTAGCACTCTCCCCGGATGATATCTACCACAATATGAGCACCGAGGTATAGGTGGCCTCATCCGACCGAGCTCTATCTTCCGTGATCCGGAAGCTCGCGGAGCTCGGCACGCTCCCGAATGTCCCATATCAATAATATCTCCGACCGGTGGATCGGCGGAGGTGCACTCCGTGCCTACCGAGGAGGATGTCCGCTACTCGCCGGGGGTGGTCTCGCTCCGAACTCTTTGAGTACCCGGATGTCCTAGCCCTTTTGGGCGACTCCTCGCCAAAATCTCGATCGCCGATGTCCCCTATGTCTCTCCTCCATGCCCCGGGCATACGCCCGAATGCGGGCGATATCCATGTCCGGGCCGAGCAGCCCGTGGCTAGGCAATTATCAACCAAATACTTATCTAGACCCCTATAAAATGATGCATCCCCGTCACCATATTAGCTACCAATGTAGGCGCATACCGGCCAAAGAGTCGAACTCCATGCCGTACTCCCTAACACCGCGGCCCCGCCGCCCGAGTAATAAAAATCGTCCGTCCGGCCCTCCGTAACTCGCGGCAGAAAATGACCCGTAAATGCCTCCGTAAACTCATCCCAAACAAGAGGGGCTCCCCTACCCCCGGATAACTCCCGGACTCGTACCGCCTGGCCGCAACATCATGTAATCGTACGAGGCCAACTCAATCGACTCCGTCGGCGAGGCCTTAATCGCCCGTAGGGTGCGCAACATCTCCCCGATAAACTCATGGGGGTCTTCTTCGGGCCGTCCCGAAGAACTCGGTGGATTACAAGTCAAAACTCACGGGCCCTCGAAACGCCTAACCCGTGTGCTGATCACCCCTCGCCCGCGCCGCCGCTCCCCCGAGCCGCCACCCACCTAGTCAATAACCGCACCGCCTCCCGCATGGCTCGTCCTCCGCCCCCGGCCGTGGGGGCTAGAGGCCGAGGCGCCGGGGCTCTAGAAACGGGCGGTGAAATCTCCCTCGCTTCCGCGACCGGCACCGCTCGGTCCCCTCTCGGCACGGTGGCGTCGCCGAGCCGGGCCGTCGGAGGTGCGCCACTCCACTCGGTCGGGTATGGGCCCTAGTGACTCGCGGGCCCGACTAGTCCCACCGGCGCCGTGGATTTGCCCTTCGGGCCGCCGTAGCCTTCGGAGGCATATCTCGAAAATTCAACAATTCAATTCGTTAGGAAAGAATCATCCTATTAATACAGTTCTACCGCACGATCTAAGACGGAAAAGAAGGGTAACATCCTAAATGCCCTGTAGCCTCCTGCTTATAGATGTGGTGCACATCACACCGATAAACAGGACTCTACTAGACACGGTCTGTAGACATTCCGAGGACCTAACCGCTCTGATACCACTTTTGTCACGACCCAACCCCGTAGGCCGTGACTCGTGCCCGAGTTGGGCACCCATACGTACCCTTATCCCACTTTAGCATAATAGCAGAATATACATAAATAACAGCTAAAGGATATCATCGTATGACGCACAAAAGCGAGTATGTCGCACGAAGGCCGATCAAAGCCGTCACAAAATATATACACAACCCCAACGTACACAAGCTCACGAACATATATACGTAACCCACTATACATGTCTACGTACCTCTACGTACGTAAAACATAAACATATGACGGGACGTGGCCCCGCCGTACCCATGAAATCCGTATATGTACATAACGAGAAAGACTATACCAAAAGTGCAAGCTCCGAACAAGGGAGTGCCGGAAAATAGCCGGTAGATAGCCTAAGCGGGCGGATGCGCAAAGCGTGTGTCGGTACCGCGGCATGAAACGCAACCCCCGAAGAAAGGGGTCGCACGAAAAATGTATCGAATATGTAAAGCGTAGACCGTAATAACGAAATTAAGATCGTAACGTACTATGCGAAGAACAAACGAAATACATAAGTAGTCAAAATGCATATCAGAAATCATATATAATATATGCGTAAAAACATATGCCAAAACCGGCCCTGTTAGGGACTCGGCAATCAGAAAGTGGTCGCCCCCGACACTGGCACCACAAATCATAACGATCATAATAGATGGCCATATCGATCGTAACCAATAAATATCAACATAAGCGTACATGGCACATCATACTCCACAACCCATGTACGTATTATACTCGCCCTCACACCGAGCACGGCGAACAATGCAGAAATACGCTTGAGAACATATCCCGGCCCGGCTCGGTGGGGAAATGTTGAGGCATCCACGAATGGAATAGTGAGAAACTAAATGCAATAAACATCCCATAGATTTTTCAGAGACTCAATGAAGCATAGGGAATAACAAATTAAACGATGGAATCGGACAGAATCATATTAAGCGAAATCCGGATGTCATAATGGATTACAGAGAAATAACCTTTCTATGATCGTTTCCGTGTTCCAAAGTAGTTTATAAGACTTAAGGACATATTTAAAACAATTTTTATCTAGTAGTTAGAAGGATAGTAAAACATTTCATTTTATTTGCTCGAAAACAAGACAATAGTAAAATGAACGACAAAGCGGGAATAGTGGGCCCGCCTCGAGTCAACTGAGGCGACGGACGCAAATTACGTATCTTAGGACTATAGAATCAACCATGGAGGTCCTAAGGACATTCCTTAACTTTCTAGGCAATTTGTGAGAGTTCGCACAATTCTTTCAACAAAACATACTTAAAGGGTTCAATTCTATTGAATGAAAAAGGAACATTTTCAAACGCGGATTCCGATGAACAGAATACTTCCCAAGGCGCAAATCCGATCCTAGTACATTTAGATCATGCCAAGAGAGAAATAGGAAGGCTTTACATACCTTTTGGGCCTCTTACGCTCTCCAAAACTCACTTCCCGTTTCGTCAAAAATCTGCAAATGGTCACATTGACCAGTTACTATTCATGAGACCTATAATTTCCAAACTTAACCAATATTGTTCTATAAAAATTTGGGCAGCATCTCCCCTATATATATGACATCCCCGAGATTCAACTCGGCTCAAAATGATCAACAACAACCAAACCAACAACATTAATACGCAACAAGAATCGCATACTAACGCGGATAGTCTTCTGTCAACATAAGACAGCAACTTCCAACTAATTTCACATTTCAAACCAATATCGATGTTTACATACTTATTTGCTTACCAAGATCATTCTAACATCATTTGAAGACATTACATATAATTTTCCATATTAATTGCAAAATATGCAAACTTTCCACCGAAATCATAACTCATCCGAAACTTCCATTCTTCGACGAACATATTCATAACGCATAGTCATCTCTCAAATTCATTAACAACAATCATAACTAGCACTTAAACAATGCATTTCCATAATCACATATCAACTATGTTAGAATGCATATACTTTCCTACAATAACACATATGCAATTCTAATGCCAAACTTAAATCGTTAAGCCTCCATTTACACTACAAGGATCACAACGACGCAACTAACATATTAAACAAAATAAGATCATCACTATTCCATTGCACATGTCACACGGCCACATATCAAATTTCATCTCAACAAGTTTCTTTCCATCTTTCCTTCCAATGCAATTTTTACAATGTCTACAATTATAATACAACATAAAATTTAACATAATCACACTACACATTACATATGCACACACGGCCACACACCATATTCCTTCCCACTTTGCAAACTTCCATTTTTCTATACCTTCAACTCATTTCCATACACTACAACACATTCAAGCCTTCATAACATAATTAGAAGGAAAGAATTCTTACCTTTGTCTTCAAACTTCTTCACCTCCTCAAGTTGTCCAAACAAAGGAACCAAAGCTCAATCTTCCGAAACAACTACGCCAAGTCGATAAGGGACCTCAAATTAGTATGAAAACCACAAGAAAACAATTTTGGAATCAAGATTTTGGGTGACAAATTTCTCCAAGTGGTCCGAACTCTCCTCTTCTTTCTTATTTTTTTTTTGTTCTTGTTTTTCTTGTTTCTTGAATTTTCTTGAAACTTAGCCCTCTTATAATTAATTAGTTACACATGCACAACACATGACCACAACATGGGTTTGGGCCATGGCAATATGGCCGGCCACCCTCTCCTTTTGGGCCTAGTTTTCCAATTTTTTTTTTTTTTTTCATTTAAGCCCAATTGATGATTGATCGTTTTTGAAAATTCACGGGACTAATTTACGAGATTCCAATTTTGCCCTTAACCTTCCTTAATATTTCGCGTCATTATTTCCTTAAACATCACATACACATTAAGTAAAATCCAATTAAGGCCTTATTTCTTAACATTCCAATTATTTCCAATTTTTTTCAACAACATCAATAACAACAACCAACCCAACAACAACATCAACAACATCAATAACAACAACCAACCCAACAACAACATCAACAACATCAAAGCACATATGAACACAAATAGTCTTTCTTTCTACATAATGTATCAACTTCCGTTCTAACTTCACACCTTTCATCCAATATCGACGTGTTCATATTTATCTACTAATTCAAGACCATTCAAATACAATCCGAACACACTTCATTATTCTACAAAATATACAAAATCTCCATCAAACCATAATTCATCCCAACTTCCCACAATTGCAACAAAATTACAAAATTGCATTGTCATCTTCCAATTTCATTCACAACAACACTAATTCACACCTTAGACCATTACTTCCACAAATATATAAAAAACCATATAGAAATCATATAATTTCTCATAACAATATACAACCAACTTTCATGCTAACTCAATTCATTAACCTTTCTTTACATCACAAAAGCCACAACAACACACTTAACATACTAAATAAACTTTAATTCATTTCCCTACATAATACCACATCACACGGCCACACATGCACTTTCACACCACACGGCCATGCACACACACACACATCATAATTCTATGCTTTCCATACAATTTTAATCGTCATAACACACTCACATCTTCCATAACATAAAAGGATAGAAATCTCACCTTTTTCTTCAAATTTCTACTTTCCGCAAACGGAGTTTTCTTGTTTAACTAATTATACCACGTCGACAAGCACCTTGAACTTGTTAAGAATTCAAGAAGAAAGGAATTCTCACATCAAAGTTGATGGCTTGAATTTTTTTCTTCTTTCCTTTCTTTTCTCTCTTGGCCGTTTCCTCTCTTCTCTTTGTTCTTGATTTCTCTTCTTTTTTTCTCAAGTTTCTAAGGATAGCCATGCTTATATAATTGGCACATGGGAAAATTTAATTAATTTGGCTTTGGGCCATGGGGTTGGCGGCCACCCTTCCAATTTTGGGCCTCAATTTCTTTTTTTTTAGCCCAATTAGCTAGGGAATCTTATTTTTGCAAATTCCCCGAAACAAATTTCCAAGATTCTAATTTTGCCCTTGGCCTTTGCTCGATATCCCCGATCCATACTTCCATAAGCAACATTCACATATTAGAAAGAAATCCAAACATGACCTTATTCCTTATAAATCAAGGTTATTTCCAAATTTTCAAATACGCAAAAATGCCGGATGCAACATCCTTCCCCCCTTTAAAACATTCGTCCTCGAATGTTAAATTAGCCTTATAAGTCTTACAAGTATTTTGGGGAAGGTTCTTTAGGTAGACGGTACGTATAAATCATTCACTGATTAAAACAATCAACCAGAACCCAAATTACCCTCGGTGGTACATCCCCGCGGTGCTCGGGGACCCGATCTCCCCCCAGTGCATAGATGCATGTGGTCCCGCACCGGAACCAGCGCTCTACCTCCGCCCCTACCCCTCGACCCGGCAAGTCCGAGGTCCCGTCTCGTGGGGCTCTTACCGAAGGTGATGACGCCAAAGTACCGAATTTCCGTGGAGCGATATGGCCCACCCCCGTGGACACTCT
>NW_026721951.1:0-7863 GCF_029784015.1 Lycium ferocissimum | reverse complement strand
ATAGAAATTCCAACTTGGAAGTGGGAAGTAATTAACATGGACTTCATTACAGGCTTACCCCGCTCTCGACGTAAGTATGATTCTATATTGGTGATTGTGGATAGACTCACGAAATCAGCTCATTTCTTACCAGTTAGAACTACATATGTGGCAGAAGATTATGCAAAGCTTTATGTTAAAGAGATAGTGCGACTTCATGGTGTCCCAGTATCTATTATCTCCGATAGAGAGACTCAGTTTACCGCTCATTTTTGGAAGTCCTTTCGAGAGGGTTTGGGGACTCATGTGAGCCTTAGCACGACATTTCATCCGTAGACTGATGGACAAGCTGAACGTACCATTCAGACTCTTGAGGATATGTTACGGGCATGTATGTTAGATTTTGGAGAAAATTGGGATGATCACTTACCACTTATTGAATTTTCTTATAATAATAGTTATCATTCTAGCATCCAAATGGCACCGTATGAGGCTTTATATGGGCGAAAGTGTAGATCCCCAATTGGGTGGCTTGAAGCAGGAGAGGCTAGATTGATAGGGCCAGACTTGGTCCAGCAAGCCATAGAGAAAGTTAAGCTCATACAATATCGGTTATTAGCATCCCAAAGTCGTCAAAAGTCCTATGCGGATAATCGTCGAAGGGACTTAGAGTTCCAAGTTAAATATTAGGTATTCCTAAAGGTGTCACGAATGAAGGGCGTTATGAGCTTTGGCGAAAAGGGGAAGCTTAGTCCCCGGTACATTGGGCCTTATGAGATTGTGCGCAAAGTAGGCAAAGTGGCTTATGAATTAGATCTACCTCCTGATCTGGAGTCAGTTCACCCAATTTTCCATGTTTCGATGCTTCGTAAATGTGTCAGAGATCGTACTAGGATCGTGCCAGTAAATGATGTTCAAGTGACAGAAGAGCTGACTTATGAAAAGGTACCCATTGCCATATTAGATAGGCAAGTACGGAGGCTTAGAAACAAAGAAGTGGCCTCAGTTAAGATTTTATGGAGAAACAATAATCGAGAAGAGATGACATAGGAAGCGGAAGAAATTATGAAATTCAAGTACCCGCACTTATTTCAGCCCCCGGAAGAGATCCAAGATGAGACATCAAGATTATAAGGTATGTATGTTTTCCTTTTTACGCATTTGTGTCGTGTGTGGCCAAACTCTATTGCTATTATGTTGTGGCCCTGTGAGGCATTGTTATTATGGGCTGTTGTGATAGGATGGTAGTGCCATATTACAGGAGAAACTCTGGCAAAATTTTTATAGAATCACTGAGGACTTAACATTCGAGGACGAATGTTCTTAAGGGGGGAAGAATGTTACACCTTGAAAATTTTTTCGTTGATGCACAGTGAATAGACTAGTGAAGAGCATGAATTATACGGTATTTCAATAAGCAAGGAATGACATTTGATGACCCTAATTAAGATTTCAAAGATATTCGATGTTAGACGAGAAAGTTTGCCAAAAGAAGGCAAGGCATACGGTACGTATCGAAACGGATTTACGAGTAACGAGTTAATGATGATTTAATGATGCTTTGGAGAAGAGTTATAATGTCCCTTATATTGCTAATGAGTTGATAAACAAGTGTTAAGAAGGTTCCATAAGGATTGGAGATCGAATGAAACGACGGAATCCATTTTAGGGAAATTGAGTTATACGACCACTTATACGGTCTGTATAACTTTAGCGGCAAAGTGCAGGGCAAGGTGATAGGGCTGTTAGTGCAAGGGCCCGTGATTTTATTAGCTTGAACTCTCTGAAATTTTTTGGATCAAAGTCGGATGAGGACCCTCAGAATTTTATTGATGGAATGTTGAGGACACTTATACGGTTGATACATGCTTCGGACACGAATCGGTGGAGTTAGCATCCTATAGATTGAGGGATGTTGCGGTTCATTAGTACATGGTTTGGATGGCTTCACGGGGAGCCGATGCGCCTCCCCCGTTACGGAAATAATTTGTAGATGCCTTCCTCCGACATGATTTGCCTCCAGAAGTTCACCGAGCTAGAGCCGATAAGTTCTTGAATTTGAGGCAAGGAAGCGTGAGTGCTTTAGAGTATAGTCTCCGCTTCAATTCTTTGGCTAGGTATGCTTCGGCCATGGTAGCGGATATGGGTGACCGAATGCACCGATTTGTGAAAGGCCTAGGGGCACATTTGATGGATAGGTGCTTGACTGCGTCCCTTCAGGACAATATGAATATTTCACGCATTCAGTCCCATGCTCAAAATTTAGAAGAAAGCCTACAACAACAAAGAAGTGAGCGTGAGCATGATAGAGGGTATAACAAGAGGGCTAGATCTTTGGGTCCGATGAGTGAGCATAGAGGCGGGCACAAACAACAGTTTTCTAGGCATTCAGGCCATTATATTACTAGTGCGCCTCCACGGTTTATAGGCCAGAGATTTGATAAATCTACTCATTCCGGGCCGAGTCAGAGCTTTTCGGGATCTCAGTTCAGGGGTGATTCGGGTCAGGCGAGACCACCCATGCCACGATGTTCCCAGTGTGGGAAGTTACATTGGGGTCAATGCAGATTAGGTTCAAAGGGTTGCTATTCATATGGTCGGCCAGGCCATATTATGCGTGATTACCCTTCAGTTGGTGGAAGAGGTAGGACCCAGCCTTCAGGGTCGGTAGTCGGATCTTCGTTATCTATACGCACTATGGGGTCAGGTTCACATGCCCCAGTCATCCATGGTAGAGGCCGAGGGAGAGTCTTTAGTTCTAGCGGTCCTCAGCACCGTATTTATGCTTTGGCTAGATGCCAAGATCTCGAGTCTTCTCCTGATGTGGTCACAGGTATATTATCGGTATTTTGTCATGATGTATATGCTTTGATAGATCTGGGCTTCACATTGTCATATGTTACTCCGTATATTGCGGGTCGGCTTAGAGTCAGACTGGAGTCGATCAAACCTTTTGAGGTGTCTACACCCGTTGGTGAATCGGTGATAGCTAGTCGAGTATATAGAAACTGCATAGTTGTGATTTTTGACCGTCGTACTATGATTGACTTGCATGAGTTAAAAATGGTGAATTTTGATGTTATTATGGGCATGGATTGGTTGGCTTCTTGCTGTGCCAATGTTGATTGTAGAATGAAAATGGTTAGTTTCCAATTTTCGGCGTAACCAGCTTTAGAATGGAAAGGAAATCTTTTTGTCACCAAAGGTAGGTTTATTTCCTATCTAAAGGCAAGGAAAATGATCACAAAAGGTTGCATTTATCATCTACTGCGGGTTCAAGATGTAGAAGCTAAACCGCCGACTCTTTAGTCAGTTCCTACAGAAAACGAGTTTCCGGATGTATTTCCGGAAGAGCTTCCAGGCCTCCCTCCCGAGCGGGAGATTGATTTTGCTATTGATGTGTTGCCAGACACTAAGCCTATATCTATTCCTCCTTATAGAATGGCTCCCGTATAATTGAAAGAGTTGAAGGAGCAATTGAAAGACTTGCTTGAGAAAGGCTTTATTAGGCGTAGTTCATCCCCATGGGGAGCACCCGTATTGTTTGTCCGAAAGAAAGATGGCTCTTTGAGAATGTGCATTGACTACCGGCAATTAAATAAGGTGACAATTTAGAATAGATATCCTCTTCCGAGGATTGGTGACTTATTCGATCAATTACAAGGTGCCAAATGATTTTCAAAGATAGATTTGAGGTTCGGGTATCATCAAGTGAGAGTTAGGGAGAAAAATATCCCTAAGACAGCCTTCAGAATAAGATATGGCCATTTTGAGTTCTGGGTGATGTCATTTAGACTAACTAATGCACCGGCAGTGTTTATGGATTTGATGAACGATGTGTTAAGGCCCTTTCTATATTTATTTGTGATTGTATTCATCGACCATATCTTGGTGTATTCCAGATCCGAGACAGAACATGCGGATCATTTGCGTACTGCCCTTAGAGTTCTTCAAGCCCGAGAGTTGTTTGCTAAGTTTTCTAAGTGTGAGTTTTGGTTGAACTCAGTGACATTTCTGGGGCACATTGTTTCAGCCGATGGTATTCGGGTAGATAGCCAAAAAATTGAGGCCGTGAAGACTTAGCCAAGGCCCATAACTCCTACAGAGGTTCGTAGCTTTTTGGGCTTAGAAGGTTATTACAGGAGATTTGTTGAAGGTTTTTCTTCTATCTCTACACCACTCACAAAGCTGACCCAGAAGTCAGCAAAGTTTCAATGGACAGATGCTTGTGAACGTAGTTTCCAAGAGCTAAAAGATAGATTAACTTCTGCCCCAGTCCTGACACTTTCAGAGGGATTGGAAGGTTATGTTGTTTATTGTGATGCTTCAGGCATTGGGCTAGGCTGTGTATTGATGCAACATGGTAAGGTGATTGCGTATGCTTCAAGGCAATTACGGAAACATGAGAAGAATTATCCAACCCATAATCTTGAATTGGCTGCACTGATTTATGCATTAAAGATGTGGAGACATTACTTGTATGGTGTTCATGTGGATATTTACACAGATCATAAGAGCCTTCAGTATATCTTCTAGCAAAAATAGTTGAATTTGCGGCAACGACGATGGTTGGAGTTGCTAAAAGATTATGATGCTGATATCCTATATTACCCCGGAAAGGCAAATGTTGTAGCTGATGCTCTTAGCCGTAGATCTATGGGAAGTTTGTGTGATGTACGACCAGAGAAAAGAGAAATGGCTAGTAAGCTCCAGCAGTTAGCTTGCCTAGGAGTTCGAGTAGTGGACGCGGGGAGCAGGGGAACTACCATTCAGATTTCAGCAGTCTCGTCGTTAGTAATGAAAGTGAAAGAGCGACAATACAAAGATCCCATGCTAATGCATTACAGAGATACACTCCCCCAGAAGGAGAAGTCATCAATTGAGATTGCGGGAGACGAAGTTCTCCGATTCCAAGGTAGATTATGTGTTCATGATGTGAAAGGACTACGCCACCAAATATTGAGAGAAGCCCATTGCTCCCGTTATTCTGTCGACCCCGGAGCAACGAAAATGTATCATGATCTTAAGTCTATATATTAGTGGAATGGGATGTAGAGGGATATAGCAGAATTTGTAGCTCAATGTCCCAATTGTCAACAAGTGAAAATCGAGCACCAAAAGTCGGGCGGATTGTTGCAAGCTATAGAAATTCTAACTTGGAGTGGGAAGTAATTAACATGGACTTCATTACAGGCTTACCCCGCTCTCGACGAAGTTTGATTCTATATGGGTGATTGTGGATAGACTCAAGAAATCAGCTCATTTCTTACCAGTCAGGACTACATATGTGGCAGAAGATTATGCAAAGCTTTATGTTAAAGAGATAGTGCGACTTCATTGTGTCCCAGTATTTATTATCTCTGATAGAGGGACTCAGTTTACCGCTAATTTTTGGAAGTCCTTCCAAGAGGGTTTGGGGACTCATGTGAGCCTTAGCACGACATTTCATCCGCAGACTGATGGACAAGCTGAGCGTACCATTCGGACTCCTGAGGATATGTTACGGGCATGTATATTAGATTTTGGAGGAAATTGGGATGATCACTTACCACTTATTGAATTTTCTTATAATAATAGTTATCATTCTAGCATCCAAATGGCACCGTATGAGGCTTTATATGGGCGAAAGTGTAGATCCCCAATTGGGTGGCTTGAAGCAGGAGAGGCTAGATTGATAAGGCCAGACTTGTTCCTGCAAGCTATAGAGAAAGTTAAGCTCATACAAGATTGGTTATTAGTAGCCCAAAGTCGTCAAAAGTCCTAAGCGGATAATCATCGAAGGGACTTAGAGTTCCAAGTTAAAGATTGGGTATTCCTAAAGGTGTCACCAATGAAGGGCGTTATGAGCTTTGGCGAAAAGGGGAAGCTTAGTCCCCGGTACATTGGGCCTTATGAGATTGTGCGCAAAGTAGGCAAAGTGGCTTATGAATTAGATCTACCTCCTGATCTGGAGTCAGTTCACCCAGTTTTCCATGTCTCCATGATTCGTAAATGTGTCGGAGATCGTACTAGGATCGTGCCAGTAAATGATGTTCAAGTGACAAAAGAGCTGACTTATGAAAAGGTACTTATTGCCATATTAGATAGGCAAGTACGGAGGCTTAGAAACAAAGAAGTGTCCTCAGTTAAGATTTTATGGAGAAACAATAACCGAGAAGAGATGACATGGGAAGCGGATGAAATTATGAAATCCAAGTACCCGCACTTATTTCATCCCTCGGAAAAGATCCAAGACGAGACATCAAGATCATAAGATATGTATGTTTTTCTTTTTACGCATTTAGGTCGTGTGTGGCCAAACTCTATTGCTATTATGTTGTGGCCCTACGAGGCATTGTTATTTTGGGCCGTTGTGATAGGATGGTAGTGCCATATTACAGGAGAAACTCTAGCAAAATTTTTATAGAATCCCCAAGGACTTAACATTCGAGGACGAATGTTCTTAAGGGGGGAAGAATGTTACACCTCGAAAAAAATTTCGTTGATGCACAGTGAATAGAATAGCAAAGAGCACGAAGTATACGGTATTTCAATAAGCAAGGAATGACATTTGATGACCCTAATTAAGATTTCAAAGACATTCGATGTTAGACGAGACAGTTTGCCAAAAGAAGGCAATGCATACGGTATGTATCGGAAAGGATTTACGAGTAACGAGTTAATGATGATTTAATGATGCTTTGGAGAAGAGTTATAACGTCCCTTAGATTACAAATGAGTTGATAAACAAGTGTTAAGAAGGTTCCATAAGGATTGGAGATCGAACGAAACGACGGAATCCATTTCAGGGAAATGGAGTTATAAATTCCTCCTATGATGAGTAATACTCTAGGGAGAGATGTAATGAACGATGATAGTAATGATGCTAATGATGCTTATGAGCTTTTATTTATATGTTCCTATGTATGGCTATTGTGAAACCCTGAGCTTATATAGCCGGGTAGAATATAATATGTATATATATATATTGCGCGCGCACCACTGGAGTTGGGTACGGACAACCCTGAGCCTTGGTAGGGCCAGGTATGTATGACCTGAGCCTTGGTAGGGCCAGGTATGTGAAACACCGAACCTTCATGGTCGGGTATGCTATGTAAATGCTATGTATATGATATGAATATGAATACCAATATGTTATGAATATGGAAATGCTATGAATATGAATATGTAAATGAATACGAGTATGAATGGAAATATGATTACGAATACGTTTATGGATATGGAATGTAAATGAATACGGATTCGGATATAGATGTATGTGCAAAATCACGCATTAGAAATGAAAAGTCCCTATGAAAAGCAAGTAAGTGTTTATGACGATGATACTACTATCTCCTATCCTATGCTAATTATTATGTTGTCTATTATGCTTTCATAATGATGTTGATCATGCTTTACATACTCGCACATTCTTTGTACGACGTCCTTTTGTTTGTGGACGCCGCGCGCCGCCTCGCAGGTGGGTCGGGAGACAGGCTTGATCCATTGCTTCATTACTCAGGGACTACGTAGCGGAGCTCCATTTCATTCGGAGCTATAGCTTTTGGTATTCATTCTTTTGTGTATATATTTTGTCACGACCCGAGCTACGGGCCGCGACGGGTATCCGGGGCTAACCACCGAACACCACTCACTTGCCTGCTTATCTGCTATTATTCATACTATATGCTCATAATCATATAAAACTGTCATTTTACGAAATACATTAGCTTTTATAAACATATAAGCCCTTCGGCTATCAAATAATATATACATGCATATACATACAAGCCATGGGACCGGACTACCCACACCAACGTATCTACGAGCCTACCGAAATACTAGACATCCGGACGGACAGGACCCCGTCATGCCCAAAATAGGAGTATACAAACATATGTACCA
>NW_026721950.1:0-7496 GCF_029784015.1 Lycium ferocissimum | reverse complement strand
AAGTATGAGACATAGAAATAGCAGCACATACAGACTTGATACGTGGTACCAAGCATTTTACAAAATGAGTCAACCTATGCTTTTTAGTTCGAATCATGTATAAAGCATACTTTGACAGACGAGTGAACTCTAAACTGTACTCACGAACCGACTTGTTACCCTGTTCCAGCTTTTCAAATTTCGTAGCCATAGCAAATCTCTCCTCATCAGACAAAAACCTTTCCATGAACGCCCCCTTCGAATTCAGCCCATGTTGGAGCCAAAGCAGCATCACCCCTCTCAGACTACCATATCTCAAACCATGCGTGAGCAATATCCTTCAACGGATAAGAAGTAAGCCTCACAGCGTCTAAATCATGGGCATCTACTGTCCTCAACGCCTTGAAAGTCTCATCTAAAAAGTGCTAGGGGTCATCCACCTCTCGTGACCCGAAGAAATCTGGTGACTTTAAGTCGAGGAATTTCTTAAGTCTGCCTCCACCATGAGGTCCCATACCTCTACTGTTACATCTTGTAGTTTTTTACGTTGAGGTTCGTTAGGTGTTAGTTGTTTTAATTGCGATCCGGAGTGATATGCGCCTATCTTATGGTTATGAGGGTTTAAGACCATGTATGAGAGGCATCAAAAGGATTGGAGATTGATCGGGTGAAAAAGGAAAATTTGGATGAACTGGCAGAAATTGCCCTACAGGTTCACGATAGAGCCTCGCGTTTGTGATGGCTATGAAAATTCTAGACCATCGCGTTCGCGAAGGCCAATTATTAAGTCGGTTCCATCGACTTTGACCCCCTATATAAAGGGTAAACACTTTATTTTCATCAGTTATTTCCCAAAAAAACTCAGAAAACAGATGAGGGGCTGAGGATATCACAAAATTGAGTGATTTTCAAGTGTCGGAGTATCAGTTTAGGTTCGGATAGCACGCAATTGTGATTGTAGTATCCTTTTGCGGTGGAATTTGGTTTAGATTCTAGGCCAACACTGAGATATTGCTTTTTTTAGTAAGAACAAGGTATGAATCTCTCCCTATTGATATTAATCTTGGTTTCTTTACGGAGATAGAGTTGTTAAATAGTTATAAAATAATTTTCTTGGTGAAAATATGAAATAAGCACCATATGGGGCGTTTATGAAGTGCTGTGGTATTGACAATATTATGGTTGATGTTGGTATTGTTGTTGTTGTTGTTGTTGGTTGCTGAATTAAGATTTCGGGCTAGACATATAAACAAGGGAGATGCTGTCCGATTTTCGGCAAGATATAAAATAGTTTGATTTGAAAACTTAGCACAAGTATACAACAATGAGTCTAACGATAGTTTGAATCCCCTCAAAAAGTAGACTTACAAGCTTGGACGGATTAGCGTAGTTAGTTGGAGGTTGATAGGTGTGTTAAGGCTCATCCCTATATTTCAAAGGCATGATTCCTATGTTATGACTCCACATATGTTTCCATTCCCTTCTTACCTCTGAAAGTTAGACGTTCATGATTCTTAAGAAGTTTCTTATGATACTAAAGATGAGATGTTTTTTATGATGATTATGATGACGATGCCGATTTCATGTTTAAAGGTCCCAAGCTTATGATTTCAATGTGAATATGAGAATGTTGAGCTATTTCTTGATTTCCTCAATTTTATTCATTGTTGATGATTCTATTCTAAAGATTCCAAAGTGTATGAATTGACGCTTTATGAGATTTATGATCTTATTCTATGTTTTCCCTTGATGTTATTCTTCATTGATAGTCTCACCTCATAATGCTAGTACCTTCAAGGTGAGACACGACCACTATGATGTTCCACAACACAATCGAAGGTTACCGACCTTACATCACTCCGATAGTGTTACAGTTTTTACTTAATCTCCTATGCATGCTTCATGTTAAGTATATGATGATGATTACACCGCGCCTATACGTCCGGGCAGCACCACTGCGATGAGCGTAGTGGGCGGCTTATGGATGATTACACATGCCTATACGGCCAGGCAGCACCACTACGGTGAGTGTAGTGGGCGGCTTATGGATGATTACACCGTGTCTATATGGCACGGGAAGCACCACTAGTGGGTAACGTGAGATGATTACCGCGAATGCGGGATAATGATGTTATTGATTCAGACAGTTTATGTATGTATGTGTGAGATATTCTAAAGGTAAAAGTGAGCATGCATGATTCCGCCTTAAGAGGCAAGTAGTTACAGTTATTCTTTCTTCTTATGCTTTCTATACTTCCCTATTGTGTTATCATATATGCCTTGCATACTCAGTACATTATTCGTACTGACGTCCTTTATTTTATAGACGCTGTGTTCATGCCCGGTGTAGATAGAGAGGCGACTCGGACACACTAGGAGCCTTACCGCCGGTACATGCAAAGAGCATTCCACTACTCCGGAGTTGCCGCTCATTGGTATATCCTTCTGTGGATTCATTTGGGGCATGACGGGGTCCCATCCCATCCTTATGATCTCAGTATTCTAGTCGAGGCTCGTAGATATTTATGTGTGGGTAATAGATGTTATGAGACTTCTTTAGCCTATACTTTGTATATCATTCTGTAGCCTTATGGGCCTATGTGTGCACATATGTTTTGGGAGATATTTGGAGATTGTTTCATGGTAAGTCTGGTGTTGCGAATGATGTATGCTCAGGCTGAGTTTTATAGATAGCACGATGAGTGATACTCGGTAGTCAACCTCGGGTACCCGTCATGGCCCACTAGTTGGGTCATGACAAAAGTGGTATCTGAGCGGTCCATCCTAGGATATGTCTACGAGCCGTGTCCAGTAAAGTCTTATTTATGGATATGAAGCGCGCCACACTTATAAACAAGAGACTGCGGGGCACTTAGGAATGATGATCGTTTTTCTTCTTTATAGATCGTGCGATAGAGCTATAATATAAAAATTCCCTTTTCCCTAACCGTGCATTATGTTTTCAGCAAAGTGATGAAAGGAAAGGCTATAGCAGCCCAGAAGGGCCAGACAGTTTTCAAAGAGAGGACTGAAAGAGAGCCGCCTACGGATATGGAGGAGGGAGAGCCCAAGAGTGAGGCCCTATTTCGGCTCTCTCATATTTCGCCCACTCCTGTATGGAGCAAAAGGGGTCTCACCTTAGCTCCAAGACCCCCGACTCCTCCACCGGATGCCTCGAAGCCGGGGAGATTCGACAGGCCATCGTTTTGCTGACCCAGTTAGTAGCCACTCAAGCTCAGCCGCAGGATGCAGGCCATAGTAATAGGAGTTGGAGGAAGAGAGTCAGGTCTTCAGGGTTTGACCATGAATTTAGGGGTGCTCCGAGGCAGCAATTTTCTCGGCACTCAGCTGGTTCAATAGCTAGTGTGCCACCACAGTTTTCTAGACCCAAGGTTGATAGATCTCCTTACTTGGGGCCAGTTTAGAGTTTTAGAGTTCCTAATTCCCAGAACAGGGGTGATTCAAGCCAGATGAGATTACCTGTACCACGGGGCACTCGGTGTGGTAAGTTACATTTTTTATCGTGCCGCTTCGGTTTGAATGTTTGTTATGCTTGCACTCGGCCAGGCCATTTTAGGCGCAACTATCCATGGATGCGTGATAGAGATAAGGTTCGGTCTACGGGATTGGCAGCTGGCTCTTCATCATCAGTACACCCTCCATGGCAAAGACCGCAGGTATTAGTAGGCTGTGATAGAGACTGAGGAGGATCTATCGGAGGACACTTCACTCTATAGCCCTCCAGACCAAGCTCGGAGCAGGTCAATTTCAGGTATATGAATTTTTATTGAAGTTTGCTATGTGTGTACAACTACCACAGGTTATTGCTTAATAGCGGCACGCAGGAATTCTAAAAAGGGCCCATAACTGAAGTATTTATGAGTAGCTATGATTTAGATGTTTTTGTTACCATCAGGGATTTTGAAATTAAGAATGAAAGGTAGTTATGTATACGGATTAGTGGTTATTATTGGGAGTTCTAAAGGTTTAAATAGGATTAATTTAGCCAAAAGAGTAAGGGGTTCTTTTAACCTGAAAGAAGAGGTATCACAGAATTTTATTGGGACCCATTAGGATTTCAACTTGTTCTAGATCATATGATAAAGGTCACGTAGCAGGGTGGATGCGATCATACCAGTATTAATGCACTGGATCCCATCAGGATTTCGAAGTTAAGTGTGCTTGGGCGAGAGTAGTACTATGATGGGTGACACCCCCCCCCCTCCCGGGAAGTGTACTATGAGTCCTACAAGTTCGAACAAAAGAGAAGGATGAGGGAATAGAATAGCTTGAGGGGAATTAGAAGCATGTGAAACTCATGATTGGAAACTCCAGATGATTGTGAGGGATAAGGCAGACCGGCTTGGCAAAGAGAGAAAGGACGTATCACAGCTACAGAACTAGACGTATCACAGCTACAGAACTAGGACAAGTTTAAAATAGTATTGGGGATATTTTGTGAGTAAGATGTTAGGAGAGGTATATACGATATTTTATGTGTGGTCCATCAGTATGTGTGCCCGGTATTCAATATTGTGATACGTTAAGGATACTGACTGAATAAGGCACTGAAGTTCAAGTTATAAGTTCTACAGGATAAGTTAATGTGATTTTTTTAAAGGGTTAGAGATATATCGTCCTAATGTAATAACACCAAGGAAAAGTAGGGAATGAATAAGTAACAAGGGCAAGTAGAGCTTCCAAGAGAGCTTAGGATGACAGTCGAGGCAAATGACTATTTGGACAAAAATTGGAAAGTAGGCATGTGAAAGGAATAAGGTATGGTAGCACAGGCAAAGATGAATGTGCGGGATTAGAAGAGCAAATGTTGGTAAATGGGACTGAAGAGAAGTAACCAAGAATAGGAAGGGGAAATGAGAAAGAATAAGCAGGTTCGACAACAATGTTAAAGGATTCCCAGCTCTTGAGAGGCAATCGAAGAGATAAATGCACGGTCAAGCAGACATAATCACCTTAGAAAGGGAGAAAGCTCTCCTAAAAGATGATTTAGAAATAAAATAGATCTGCAATTCTAAAAGGATATTCTATGAACTTCAGGGTTAATGTTATAACATGAGGAGTGGAGGAGAGCATTTAGGAGTAAAGTAACTGGAAATCTTTGACCACGGAAGTAAGAAGGATACTTTCACGATTTGGCTGTAGGAAATCGATCAATCATCGAGATAAGAAAGAAGATGATTAGTCGACACAACTGATTAGAAAATCAATGACATGGAGGAAGAGCTCCTGTAAAGACCGTAGAGATCTCGATCATAGAGGAAATAGAATGATATTCAGGGAATGTGTATGGAAGACAACCCAGCCGTAGCGTCAGAAAGACGGATAAAGGCTCGATGAACGAAGAATAGAGAGAGTGTCAACTGTAAAGATTTCGTGATAAGAGCAAGAAGTAGCAGGACACTAGGAAAACTTTGACGCACAATTGCAATACAAATACATAGTTAAGAAGAATTACGGGTAAATGAGCTAAACGAGTGAAAGGACTAGTAGTGAATGGAAGGGTATGGAATATTGACTCCTAATGGTATGGTATAGACATAAAAAAATGGAAGGAGAACTCAGGGTAAAAAGAATTTTAGAGATGTTATAAATATAGTTGAAGAGAAAGACGAGGGGAAAAAGAAGAAGGCATAATCAAACGCTTTGCAAAGGGGTGTAATGAGTCCCGATGTCCCCATTAACTCGTCGGTTCAGGTAATTACTAGTCATGAAAAAAAATAGAAATGGAAAGATGGTAAAGAAGGTATCGGTTGGGGTATAAGGACCTCTTTAAAAGGGGGGAAGAGTATATTTAAACCTAAAAAGAATTATGACCTTCCCAAATTCCAAGGAAATAAATGTATCAATTTGAGGCCAAAGTTTGAGGCGTATTGGCATGTCAAGAATGTATCAGCAAAAAAAGGAAATGGATAGAAGATAAGTATACCACGAGACAAGCATAGGAAGAAGTATGATAGAAAAAAGGGATTGACAGCTTAAGAGAACGCTTCACGCTGACGTGAGCTATGATATTGCTAATTTATGATTCAAATCCCTTGTACCGGGGAAGGCTCACGACGTGCCTAAATACGCCGCGATATATCTCAAAGGGTAATAAAGAAAATAAGAAAGATCTTCATACTAACTTAACAAAGAATAATGGACGGGATAACGAACCCATACTTTGTAATTATAACAAAAGGAAGATTTTGGTGATTAAAAGGGATGGAAATTTTAGCAAAAGGATCAATGAATTGGCAGCCTGGCAATCCCCATAGAGAGGAAGAATGATGTTCCTAGGAATGGAGAGAGAGCAGTACCACTGATAATTAGAAGATATCTCACGGGTCGCGAATCATACTAGGTACGAGGGTGTATACTATGGAATTGTATGAGCTATCAACGTGAAGTTATGCCCACTTAAAATGGTACAAAGGCAACACTGATAAGCCAACGGGGATGTCACGAACCAAACCGATAGGCCGCGACAAGTGCCCGACCACTACTGGCCAAGCACTCCTACGCATTTACCACCGACCGTCACAGGCCCGTATACAATCTGTAGCGCTGATATACTATCTCCCGAACAATCAACATAAAAGACATCATACGGAACTCACGGCCAACGCATACATATAAACATAAACACTGAGAATAACAGCGTGAGCCGATTTGGCCGCCACACATATATACTGTTATATCCCGTATTTTGCACATTGGGACCATCCGGGTTAACTATGGTAAGTTAGGGACAAAACCATCCCGGGATACAAAGTCGAGACTTTGGACCTTCGATTTTATTTTAAGACATAAGTTGTTCATGAATTTATTGGCATGGAACATTTAGGAAAATTTGGGACAAAAAGTTGTATAATTGAAAGTTGAAAATCATGCAAATTAGGCCATTTGGCCATGTAGCTTTAGAGTGGTTCCCACACATTTTGTGGCCAATTTAATTGTTCCAACACATGTGTGGGCCATGGACACATGTATAATTCATGTGGGAGCATAAAAGATGACTACTAAGTCATTTTCTTCACTCAACACTTAGAAAAAAAAAAGGGAGAACTTGGATGAACAAGAGAAGGCCATTCGGCCAAGACTCCAAAAATTGAAGTCCAAAATTAGCCATCCCAAAAATATTTCCTTCGTGCAAATCCACTAATTGGAGGTCCCTAGGTAACGTGGAAGTGTTGTTGGAGCAAACAAACCATCCGTTTTGTCAATCGCAAACCTTAGCCTAGTTGTGAAGTTGAAGAAGAAAGGTAAGATTTAATCTTGTTTTATGTGTTGTGAATGATGTATGCATGTTGTAGTATGCCAAAATGGATGAAAATCATGAAATATGGTATGTTGGAGTTGAGGCCGTGTGTTTTGTATGTAGCCGTGTGATGTGTGTGTTGTGTGTAAGAGAGGGATGAACTAAGTCCTACATGTAGCATGTTTAGTTGTTGTGTTTGTTGAAACGAATGAAAATCACGAATCAGATGCGGGCATTGCCATTTAATGTAGCCTCT
>NW_026721949.1:0-17248 GCF_029784015.1 Lycium ferocissimum | reverse complement strand
ATGTAATTGCCAATATTTCACTCACGAGAGGATCCCTCGAAACACCCCCGATTCCCGGCTTGTGAGGCCTCTTCTTTCTTTCCGGTCTAGTCCACCGACTGCGCGACCCTTTTAAATATTCGTCTACTCGGTATATTCTAAGTCCCTTTTAGCTACCACTGTTCCCCGTTTACTTTTAAATTTGAAATTGTAAGGCTTTCAAAATTTCCCGGGGGGTCGCCCGTCACGGAATTTCCCTCGCTCTAGCAGCTTAACCGGACCTTCGATTAACGACACGAGGCTTTGGCGCGGTATAACCGCGTTTTCTTCACCGCATGACCTTCGTCGCGTAACCAGGTAAAAACGGGTCTTGACGGGTTTAAGGACGCCCTCGTGACACAATTGCCATTTTTACCCTCCACTCGATTTTCCTATTCATTATCACCTATGGGTAAAACCATTCTTCGTCTACCAATAGCGACGGACACACCTTAACTGCCGTTATTTATACATACTCAGTTATCGGCTTCTAAATTCCCACCTATGGCTATTTAATAACATTCACACAGTAATTGCACATACGTAAAAAAAATATTATAATAAAGGCTCTTATACGTATCCATATACGGTGTTGTGTCACAGTCTGCCGGCTAGTCGGAGCATATATGCGGTTCGAAGGACCGCTAGAACTAGAGGCTGCGCGACCTCTGTCGCGGCCCGGTGCGGCATATCTTGCCCCCTAGGGCGCACGCGCGACGGACATTCCCGCATAATATGGCACGGACGGCCACAATAATAACACGCGTCGGTGGCAAAACGACACTCCCCGAAGTGAGGCCTACCACAACGAGAACAGGAGAAGGGTGGCCTCGGCCCGGCCGAACTCTGCGTGTTTTACGTGAATAAAAGCCACGGAGCTGCGTAAGGCTCACCGAATACCCGGTCTTTGTCAAATCTCCTGTCCGGAAGCTGAGGGTGCACTGCACGCGGGCGAGAGGAGAGACCCGATGTCTTCATCGCGGCTGCCCGCCCGGAACTCCCCCGAATATCCGAGTCGATCTGTAGCCTCTTGGGCTCGCCCACTGTCATAACTCCTGTCGGTGGCGCCTGCAGTATCGGTCCTCCACGCCACTGGCATATGCTGTGCCCGTGCGGTATCCATGCCGAGTGCGGAGGCCATCGCCATCCTGGCCCCCGTCTGTCAGGATAATCATCCGGCCCCGTCCTACGGCGGTGCACTCGGTCGGTCATGTCGGCCCTGCGGTATGAGGCGCGTATCTAGCCGAGAGAATCCAAACTCAAGGCTATACTCCCGAACACTCCCCTGCAGTCACCTGTTGTAAGGAATCGCGGGAACTCGGGCTCGCCTCGTCTCCGTGGCGAGAAAGTGGCCAAGAAAGGCCTCCACAAACTCATCCCATACCGGCGGAGGAGCATCCCGCCCCTCGATAACTCCCGGGACTCGTACCGGTTAGCGGCTATATAATACAACCGGTACGACGCAAACTCGACAGACTCCGTCTCAGAAGCCTTAACCAACCGCAGCGACCAAGCTACAACATCAACAATCAACTCAAAATACATTCTAACATTAATAGCTCTTTTTCTACATAATTCAACAACATTCATAATATTCTTCCTTCAACTACTCACGATCAAACTAATATCAACGTTTACATATTCGATTACCAATCCAAACTCATTCAAACCATATACAAGATCACTTTAAGCAATACTTACAATATTTCCAACAACCCAAATATTGTTCCATTGTACCCGAATTGGCCCCAAGCCCAAGAACAACATCAAATACATTCTTACCTTCCAAATTCATGATTTATGCCATTAAGCCACACACTAACAATGCAATATTCGTAAATGCGAAAGTTACATAAAATTTGCATAAACTCCCCAAATCATCTTTTAACCAACATAACATTATTCTAAGTCATTAAACTTGCATTTCTCATCCTAGATTCCATAACGACAGCAACTAAAACGCTAACGACAATTTATTCATTTCCAACTACACAAGGGGAGCCATTCGGCCCACCTCCAACACACACCCTAAAAATGATTCCCATTCCTTTCTTCACACTGAACAATCAAAACATGCTAATTAGAATTAATACATGGCTTATACTTCAACACACACATACACGCCTATGCTCCATATACACGGCCCCAATTCAATTTAACTTCCACCATGAATTTCTTTCTTTTCTAGCATCCAACAACACATATAAACCATTTATAACACAAGAAAACAAGATTAAACTCACCTTTCTTCTTCACTTCTTCACTTGACCAAAATTGGTCGTTAGAGCAAACGAGAGAACTATCTTCCCGAAATAACAACACCACGTTACTTAGCACCCTTGAATTAGTAGGAATACCACAAGAACATAATTTTTGGGAAGAGATTTCAAAGGGTCAAATTTCTTGGGACATGGCCGAATGGCCTTCAACGTTTTGCTCTTCTTTTTTTTTTTTTTATTTTTGGTTCTTCTCCTTTCTCTATTCCTCTTGAACCTTCTATTAATATAACATATTAAGCACATGGAAAATTAATAAAAATGAGGGGTTGGGCCAAGGCTTTGGCCGGCCACCCTCTCCTTTGGGCCATTTTTTCCTTCTTTTGTTCTTTTGGCCCAATTGGTTGAATCTCGTTTTGCAATTCCCGAAATAAATTTTCGAAATTTCCGATTTTTACCCCTAGCCTTCCTCGACGCTTCCATATTAATATTCTTCCGTAAACAACTCATGTGCTAAATAAAATCAATTATTACCTTCTTCCTTACAAGCCAACTTATTTCCAATTTTCCCGAACACACGAAAATACGGGATATAACATCGGGCACCCGACCCTTATTTAGGGCCGAGCGAACCCGCGGACTCACATAATATTCATACTCACGCTGGCTCTCAAATCATGACACACATGCATAGCAGAAATTTTCGAAGAATAAACGCTTTTTTACCTTCCTCAAATCAAAAAGAATTTATAACATATGAAAACATACAGAACTTATAATACAATACAAAATAACACTTCGGCTTACATAGCCGCTTACATAATCGACATCTTATACCCACGACACTGTCTGCAAAGTCTCTAACTCGGAACATGAATCCATATCATAATGCTCAGACACGGCAGCACTCCGGAGAAAATGGAGCTCGCCAATCCCGCTGGAACATCTTCGCTAATATCTTCAACTCATGCTGGGTGTACACGCGGCATGAAACGCGCGACCCCGAAGAAAGGGGGTCGGTGCGGAATATGTACGAGTATGTAAGGCATGAAATATAGTAAGCGGGATCACTGTAGTAAAAGTACAAAAATCATAAGACTTGCCTTTTTAAAACATTTGTCATGCATATGCATATTTCGGTAAGTAAAATCTTATCATAATCATATCGTTATATCATCGAACGTATATACCGTACCCGGCCCTCTAGTGAGGGACTCGGTGAGTAAAATCATGTCATAATCATGTATGCGTACGAGATGTACATATATACATACCGTACCGGCCTACGGTGAGGGACTCGGTGAATAACGTACCCGGCCCCGCTAGCAAGGGACTCGGTATGCCATCCTGGCCGCCATCTCCATCTCATCACATCATCATATCATATATGTATATATATAGCGTACCCGGCCCTCTAGTGAGGGACTCGGTGAACAATGCAGAGAAGTTGCACGAATGCGTACCCGGCCCGGGACTCGGTGAAAGACATCTTGAGCTTGCACGAGCGGAGTAGTGACAAACCCATATACAATGTCAAACAAATAATGTGCGCCAAGACTCGAAAGAACAATCCAGACGATAGATCATTTAAAGGAAATCAGCCAATAGCCATAGATCATACCTTTCGGAGTTGCGACGAACTATGTCAAAGACAAACCTTTGGGATCGTTTGTACATGGCAAAATATATCATAGAACTCAATGGAATAGTCAAAACGATCACTTTTCAATAATCGGAACTTAGTCAAAAGTCGTACTTGCATAACGCTCAAAATAAGTCAATTAAGTCAACGTGAAAAAAAATCTCGGAAGTTGGGGGCCCACCTCGGGTCAAGGCGAGGTGGCGTACGTAAAACTACGAACATTGGGCTTTATGGAGCCACCTATGAAGGTCTCAAGGTAATTCGGTGCCATTTGTGAGAGTTATAGATGTTTAAGCTATTTTTCCAACAAAACATAAAGTATCTAATTCAATTCCATTGAATGAAAAAGGGACCAAATCTAAGCTCGGATTCCTAGGAGCGAGTCGTCCCCGAGGCTCGTATCAAAACCAATTATGCCTAGGACATGCCAAGAGAACAAAAGATGAAACCTTACATACCTTATTCGCCTTTCTCGCTCGTCCAAACTCGAGTCCCGTTTTCTCCAAAATCTACAAATGGTCATAGTTACCAAACATTACTATAAGCTTTTAGGAGTTGAATCTTGAAGTAACACTTGTCTTACATAAATTTCGGCAGCATTTCCCCTGTAAATGCCCCATCCCTGTCACGACCCGACCTACGGGCCGCGACGGGTACACGAGGCTGACCACCGGGCACCCCTTATTCTATTGCTCAACCTGTCTTTATTCATTTCTCTCATCGTGTATAATCATAGAAAACGACTTTCGTATGGAACATATTTACTTGTATAACGTAGGCACTTTGGGCTATCAAAATAATAACAATATACATAGGCTTCCATTTACATAATGATTATGGGACCATACTACCCACACATACGCATCTACGAGCCTCTACTGGAATTCTAGACATATGGGCGGGACAGGACCCCGCCGTGCCCAAAATACATGTACACAAAACGATGTCTCGAAATAGCACCTCCGGAATAAAGGAGGGCTTCCGCAACTCCACGCGATGGCTACTTGTGAATCGGCACCGCCGTCTCCCCGTGTCTACAGCTGGGCATGAACACGGCGTCCAAAGAAAAGGACGTCGGTACGAATATTGTACCGAGTATGTAAAGCATGAGCGGTGTTACACCCGGAAAAAATTTCGCGCTACGAAATCATAGACGGCGTGGTACGAGCTCGAAAAGGAGTTAAGTCAAACAAGTATTAAGGATGAATATTGGGTGATCTAAGTCTAAGAATATATACACATACGACATTTGGAGACAATATGGTGTGAATTGGTTCATAAGTTATTTAACGAAAAACCCTCGTTACGATAAGTTAAGGTGGGGCCCACACGTTGGGACCTTATAAAAGACATATGAAGAGATATATGGGTAGTACATGTGAAGTTGAGCAAATCCTAAGAAGGACCCATAAGCCAAAAATGAGTGTAAGCCCTCCAAAAGGACGATTTAAGAAAGCGTTTTCGGATGACCTGACTTGGAGGGGAAAAAACGGCATTATAAGTTTGGAATTTGGGAAAACTTCCAGAAATAAAAGTTGTAGAGAATTGAATTAGCTTTCCAACGGTAGGTCATGGGCCTATAGGTGACATCGGGATAAGGAGATATGAGCATTTTAAGGCAGGAGGGTTGAGTTGAACGATGAAATCCGGCCCAACCCGAATCAATTCAGGTCAGGCCCATCACCCATGCTTTTTAATTGAAATTTTCGGTTTCTCTCCCTCATTTTCAGACCAAGAGAACCTAGAAAACTCTAGAGAAAAAGGGAGAGGAAAGCCTAGAGAGAAAACCAATTTTTGACCAAAATCGGAGCACCTTAGAATCCACGAAGCCCGTGAAGAGAAAAGTGTTCTACGTCGCGTTGCCTTCGATTTGAGCTAAAAATCAACTAAAGAGATGAGGGTGGACGTTGTGGCTGTGCACTTAAGGTATGAATAAGGTTCCTTTTCATTGTTAACATGTTTATTTAGAGTTTTAACGGATTAGAACGAAGAAAATAGCGCGATAAATTCGTTTGTTGGTATGGTTGGATTGTGGAATGGGGTTTGAAGAAAATTTTGGATGAAAACAAATGTATTTAACTTGTAGAATGCGGAGGATGTTGTTATTAATGTTGTTAGTGTTAATTTCGACTTCTTTATGGAAATAGAATTATTAAATAGTTATATCGCGAGTTGGTTAGTTGGAAAATTTGGAAAATAATGTGCGGGCTATTTTACGGTATATGTTGGTGTTGAAAATGATGGTAATATATTTGGTATTGTTGTTGATGTGTTGGTTGCTGAATTGTAAATTCTGGGCTAGGCATATAAACAGGGGAATCTTTGCCCAAATTTTTGTAGACAAGTGTTGATTTAAGATTGAATACTTAAAGGCTTATAATCAATGTTTGGTATACGTGACCAATTGTAGATTTTGGGGCATTCGGAACTTGAAATTGGAGAAGCGTAAGAAGCGGAAAAGGTATGTAAAGCCTTACCTTTCCTTCTTTTGGCATGTCCTGACATAATAGGTTATGATACAAGCCTCGGGGGAAACTCGGTTCCTAGAAATGCGAGCCTAATTTTGACCCTTATTTGTTCAATGTAATTGAATTAGGTACTTTATGTTTTGATAGAAAAATAGTTTACACATCCGTATCTTTCACAAACGGAACTAGATTGCCCTGAAACTTTCGTAGATGACTTCACAAGCTTAATGTTCGTAATTTATGTACGCCACCCCGACTTGACTTTGAAGTGGGCCCACAATTCCGAGACCTCTACGTATTGCTCCATTTAACTTATTTATGTGCGATAAGTAAAGGAAACTTTTGGCTATTGTCCCGACTACTAAACGATAGTGTTTTAAGCTACATTTCATTAAGTTTTCTAATATACCTTGTTGTGCAATAGTGTTCCTAATATGATTATGGCTTCGGTTCTCCAAAAATGGCTTCGAAACACATGTAGAATGTTACGTACTTCAAATGCTCGTAACTTCTTCATACTAAGTCGGATTGACTCGAAACCCGTTTCGAGCTTTCGGTCTCGGTAAGTAAACGTGTCTAATGAGTCTTAACATTGGTTTGCGTGCATATGGTCGTAAATTTTCTTATGCTAATTCGGATTAATTTGAGACGCGTTTGTAGTTCACTAATGATTTTTAAAAGAACTAGTTTTGTACAAAGAAGTAAAAAAATTTATTTTCAAACCACTCGAAGGGAGTGCGATATTTTATTATTTAGACTTTCAAAAACCACTCCGAAGGGAGTGCGATATTTTATTATTCAGATTTTCCAAAACCACTCCGAAGGGGGTGTGCAATTTTATTATTTCATTCCATTTACGACTTATGTCTACATTCCATAACGCTATTACTATTATTATTATTATTATTATTATTATTATGCCCGAAGAAACTAGGATTAGTATTATGTCACGGTGGCATGCCCGAAAGGCCGGGGTAGCCAGTATGTCACGAGTGGCATGCCCGAAGGGGCTAGGGAGTATTATGTCGGGGCCGGCATGTCCGAAGGGGCCGGGATAGACGTATGTTGGACCGGCGTGCCGAAAAATCATTTTATTCGGGACCGGCATGCCGGCGGAGCCGGGATAGACGTATGTCGGGACCGACACACCCGAAGGGGATTATTACTATCATTGTTATTACTATTATTATTATTATTAGGCCGGAAGCGGCCGTCCGAAGGACTATTTTCTTTAGACATTAAATTCATACCGGGCATCCTAAATTTGCTTCTTGTTGTACTTTTCGATTCATGCTTCGGAGATGCTTTACATATTCGTACATCTTCCGTCCGACCCCCTTTCTTTGGGGGAAATTGCGTTTAATATACACGGGTACTCCCCGGATAGTGAAGTTATTTTAGAATATGTTCCGGCGAAGTGGCGAGCTCCATTTTCCCAGGAGTCTTTGCCAGAGTCGTTTGTTGTTATGACTTACGGATCACATGTTAGAGACTTTGCGAGACCGGCGTCGTGGGTATGATATGTCGATCTGTCAAGCCGCTCTGTCAGTAGATACGTTATATGTGTTGGTTCTGTTTGACTACCGGTTTTATGTAATTTGAAGGCAACGAAAATAATTATTTCTGAAAGTTGTATTTGTATTTTACCTTTATTCGAAATTTTTTTTTATGTGCATAATAGGAGTCTGTGGGTTCGCTCGGCTCCGGATGTGGGGTCGGGTGCCCATCACACCCTAGTAAGGTTAGGGTGTGACAAAGTGGTATCGAGCGAGGTACGTCCGTGGGGTTGTACGCAAAGTCGTGTCCCGGTAGAGTCCTGTTTATGATGTGAAGCGCGCCACATTTATAAACGGGAGGCTACGGGGCATCTAGGTATTGTTGACCTTCTTTTTGTCATAGATCGTGCGATAGAGCCAAGTCATAGGGAATCTGGGAATTGAAAAGGGTAAAACGGTAATTGTTAAAGAGAAGGACGTGTTACGAAAATGTCTCGAAATGCAGCAAGACTTCAATTTGCTCGGATCATGTAATAAAGGCCATACGAGGAAGCGGACGCAATTATATCGGCATTAAGGCACCGAATCTCACCAGGTTTCGAGGTTAAGCGTGCTAAGGTGGGAGGATGGGTGACTCCCCCGGGAAGTATGCAAGAAATTCCAAAGATTTAGTTTGTAAAAGACAAATGAAAGACCGAGGAATGGCCTAAGTGAAATCGGAGTATACGCAATGGTTGGAGACCATAAAAATCCATGTAGCACGCGTTGGCTAGACTAGAGAAGAGACGAGAAAGTACGTCACGGCTTTGAATTGGGATAGGCTTGAATAGAGTTGGAAGTATTTTGTGGGCTAGTTGATGGCAATTATATGTATACGTATATGAATGCGTATGATATCTCATCCATGATTACACCGGACATGTGAGTCCCGGTGAACTAGCGCCTTTACGGTCGAGGAGCCTCGATCGAGTAAAAGATACTCGGATACGGTTGGCGTATAAGGAGCCCCTTAAAAAGAGGGGGAGAATATATTATACTGGACTTAACAAGAATGAGTATGAAGAAAAAGGACAATTATAAGAAGGGATCCTCTCGGAGTATCATACTACCCCATGAGATCAGTTGAACATTCGAGGACGAATGTTCTAAAGGCGAGGAAGATGTTACACCCGGGAAAAAAAATTTCGCGCTACGAAATCATAGACGGCGTGGTACGAGCTCGAAAAGGAGTTAAGTCAAACAAGTATTAAGGATGAATATTGGGTGATCTAAGTCTAAGAATATATATACACATACGACATTTGGAGACAATATGGTGTGAATTGGTTCATAAGTTATTTAACGAAAAACCCTCGTTACGATAAGTTAAGGTGGGGCCCACACGTTGGGACCTTATAAAAGACATATTAAGAGATATATGGGTAGTACATGTGAAGTTGAGCAAATCCTAAGAAGGACCCGCCGCCAAAAATGAGTGTAAGCCCTCCAAAAGGACGATTTAAGAAAGCGTTTTCGGATGACCTGACTTGGAGGGGAAAAAACGGCATTATAAGTTTGGAATTTGGGAAAACTTCCAGAAATAAAAGTTGTAGAGAATTGAATTAGATTTCCAACGGTAGGTCATGGGCCTACAGGTGACATCGGGATAAGGAGATATGAGCATTTTAAGGCAGGAGGGTTGAGTTGAACAGTAAATCCGGCCCAACCCGAATCCAATTCGGGTCAGGCCCATCACCCATGCTTTTTAATTGAAATTTTCGGTTTCTCTCCCTCATTTTCAGACCAAGAGAACCTAGAAAACTCTAGAGAAAAAGGGAGAGGAGAGCCTAGAGAGAGAAACCAATTTTTGACCAAAATCGGAGCCCGAATCCCGAAGCCCATGAAGAGAAAGTGTTCTACGTCGCGTTGCCTTCGATTTGAGCTAAAAATCAACTAAAGAGATGAGGGTGGACGTTGTGGCTGTGCACTTAAGGTATGAATAAGGTTCCTTTTCATTGTTAACATGTTTATTTAGAGTTGTAACGGATTAGAACGAAGAAAATAGCGCGATAAATTCGTTTGTTGGTATGGTTGGATTGTGGAATGGGGTTTGAAGAAAATTTTGGATGAAAACAAATGTATTTAACTTGTAGAATGCGGAGGATGTTGTTATTAATGTTGTTAGTGTTAATTTCGACTTCTTTATGGAAATAGAATTATTAAATAGTTATATCGCGAGTTGGTTAGTTGGAAAATTTGGAAAATAATGTGCGGGCTATTTTACGGTATATGTTGGTGTTGAAAATGATGGTAATATATTTGGTATTGTTGTTGATGTGTTGGTTGCCGAATTGTAAATTCTGGGCTAGGCATATAAACGGGGGAGATGCTTTAACCAAATTTTTGTAGACAAGTGTTGATTTAAGATTGAATACTTAAAGGCTTATAATCAATGTTTGGTATACGCTGACCAATTGTAGATTTTGGGCATTCGGAACTTGAAATTGGAGAAGCGTAAGAAGCGGAAAAGGTATGTAAAGCCTTACCTTTCCTTATTTTGGCATGTCCTAGACATAATAGGTTATGATACAAGCCTCGGGGGAAACTCGGTTCCTAGAAATCTCGAGCTAATTTTGACCCTTATTTATTCAATGTAATTGAATTAGGTACTATGTTTTGATAGAAAAATAGTTTACACATCCGTATCTTTCACAAACGAACTAGATTGCCCCCCGAAACTTTCGTAGATGACTTCACAAGGCTTAATGTTCGTAATTTATGTACGCCACCCCGACTTGACTTTGAAGTGGGCCCGATTCTCCCGAGACCCTTCTTATTGCTCCATTTAACTTATTTATGTGCGATAAGTAAAGGAAACTTTTGGCTATTGTCCCGACTACTAAACGATAGTGTTTTAACTGTTTTCATTAAGTTTTCTAATATACCTTGTTGTGCAATAGTGTTCCTAATATGATTATGGCTTCGGTTCCAAAAATGGCTTACACGAAACACATGTAGAATGTTCGTACTTCAAATGCTTGTAACTTCTTCATACTAAGTCGGATTGACTCGAAACCCGTTTACGAGCTTTCGTGTCTCGTGTAAGTATACGTGTCTAATGAGTCTTAACATTGGTTTGCGTGCATATGGTCGTAAATTTTCTTATGCTAATTCGGATTAATTTGAGACGCGTTTGTAGTTCACTAATGATTTTTTAAAAGAACTAGTTTTGTACAAAGAAGTAAAAAAATTTATTTTCAAACCACTCCGAAGGGAGTGCGATATTTTATTATTTAGACTTTCAAAAACCACTCCGAAGGGAGTGCGATATTTTATTATTCGGATTTTCCAAAACCACTCAAGAAGGGTGTGCAATTTTATTATTTCATTCCATTTACGACTTATGTCTACATTCCATAACGCTATTACTATTATTATTATTATTATTATTATGCCCGGGCGGGCTAGGATTAAAGTATTATGTCACGAGTGGCATGCCCGAAAAAGACCGGGGTAGCCGTATGTCACGAGTGGCATGCCCAAGTGGCCAGGAGTATGTCGGGGCGCACGTATCAGAAGGGGCCGTGATAGACGTATGTTGGACCGGCATGCCGAAGGGGCCATCATTTTATTTCGGGATCGGCATGCCCCGAGCAAGGATAGACGTATGTCGGGACCGACACACCGAAGGGGATTATTACTATCATTGTTATTACTATTATTATTATTATTAGGCGGAAGACGGCCGTCGAAGGACTATTTTCTTTAGACATTAAATTCATACCGGGCATCCCTAAATTTGCGTCTTTGTTGCTTTCCGATTCATGCTTCGCAGATGCTTTACATATTCGGTACATCTTCCGCATCGACCCCTTTTTCGGGGGTCGCGTTTTCATGCCACGCAGTAATTCCCGTATGAGCCGGGTTATTTTAGAAGATGTTCCGACGGCGATGTAGCTCCATTTCCGAGTGCCGCCGAGTCGAGTTTGTTTGTTATGACTTCGGATCTCGTGTTAGAGACTTTGCGGACGCGCGTCGTGGGTATGATATGTCGGTCTGTCGGCGGCTCTGTCAGTAGATACGTTATATGTGTTGGTTCGTTTGATACCTTTATATATAATTTGAAATAACGAAAATAATTATTTACGAAAGTTGTATTTGTATTTTACCTTTATTCGAAATTTTTTTATGTGCATAATAGGAGTGTGGGTTCGCTCGGCCCGGGATGTGGGGTCGGGTGCCCATCACACCCTGGCGTTGGGTGTGACAAAGAATGATGGAGAAACATAACGGTAATATATGAAATAGCATAAGATGGGAGACATTAACATTCTCTTCATAGTACTTACCCGCTTTCGTAGACGTTCCATGCTCTATATCGTGCATCAGTATACATACATTTATATCTTTTACTTACTTACCTTTTGTATCTAGCCTCTCGTCATACTCATGCTCGTACCACGTACTTTGCATATACATGGCCCTTACCGGCACTTACATGGTATTAACATATCCGTACTCGTAAAGACATCATGTACTTATCTCATTCGTACTCACATAAATGTGATGCATATGGTCTAATCATGGAGTAACATAATCATACTTATATAGATATCATACGTGAAAGCATCATACATATAACATAACCGCATTCATAACGGTACCATACATGCATACTCGTATTCATATATGTTATTATCATTCGTACTCGGCTCCTTCGGCTCGATGGGATCGCTAGCATACGTACTCGGCCCTCTTGGCTCGATGGCATTGCCGGTATACGTACCGGCCCTCGTGGGCTCGATGGGCTTAGCGGCATACGTACCCGGCCCCCGCGGGGCTCGATAGACTTGATGGCATTCGTACTCGGCCCCTCTTGGGCTCACGGGGCTTAACGATTATCCGTACTCGGCCCTCTTGGGCTCGATAGACTTAATGGTACACGTACTCGGCCCTGCGGTTCGATACATACATATATACATATACATCACCTAGGGGTATCATGCCCTTAACATAGCTAGTCATCATCCTGCATTCATCATAACACATGCATAAACTTATCATCATGTCGCATTTATTTATACGCATTTTATCATTATCCGTATTCGGCCTCATAGGCTCGACATATCATATTAACCACGAGGGCTCGACCACATCACATATATCTCATATCGTACATGCATCATAGGCTCATTACTATCACTCGTTTCATAGTCATGTTGTGGTTGTTTTACTCTAGCGTCATCAACATATATCTGTGCCTACATACCATATACTCATTATCTTACATCTTATAGATTTATGATTATGAATCATCTTATAAGCATATCATGGTTCCATCGTACTTAACATCACTATCATTCATTTCATGGGCGTATCGTGGCTTAACGTAGTGCTACCATGTTTTATCATATGTGCCCGACCCTATAGGTGCGGTGTAATAATCGCATCATCTTATACTCATTCTATCATAATATACTCATCATAACCTATAGGTGCGGTGTAATAATCAATATCGTTGAGTTATTATCAATGACACAAGCATAAGGTGAGTGTACATAATGATCAATATCGTTAGGTTACATCAATGACATCATAGGCATCATATCATAGGCATTTTCTAGACTTTAGCTTACTATTATCATCATCGTATTCAACTCGTATCTCTTATCTCGTATAGCTATTCATGAGTGAGGATCGTTACTTTCTTAGAGATAGGGACATTTATAGTAAATGAGGATTTTCATGCCATAGGACTCATGCCTTAGGAAGAAAAAGGATTTGCCTCACATACCTTTGCTGTTTAGCTACTCTATTGCTGGCTCGTCCTCCTTCAATGCTTGCGTCTTTACCTTCAAGAGGGTTCGTATCGTCATTAGCTAATCAATTACAAGAACATACTACTTAAGGCTTAAGAAAATCGGGCAGCGTTTCCTTTTGTTTATACTACTTTCCGCCATATTCCATATCAACCCTCAATCATTCATACCAACAATCATAATATCACTAGTAACAATCGTCATTCATTTGCTTTATTCGCATTTCATAATTTCATACCAATTCTCCATAATTATAAACCTAAAAGTCCATCGTCTCATTCTTTCACATCCAATGCTTATTTCATGTTCTAAATGTCATTTATAATGCCTTCACACCACAACACAACAACAATCACAACTTGATTCAAACTATTTCTCAAAACGTCACTATTCATCATTCATGACCCATTTGGCTACACTCTTATATGTCCAAGCATTTTAACTCTTAAATACCTTAAGCGACATATAAATATCATGAATCTTACCTTAGATGATGTAGGAACAAGCTTTGGTTGATAACACTCCACCTTGAGCAAAACCCTAGTTTTTCTCCATTTGCATTTCTTGACTTGAAACGGTACTTAATAGCTTGCTTACACTTGATTCACTTGTTTATGTTGTTGGTGACTTCTAATCCTTGAAAACTTGTGGAATATAAGTAGAGAGATGATTCTAGAGAGAAGTGGTGTAGTGTAGAAATAAAATAAAAGAAGTCTTGGTCCTCATATTTAATGAATTGGAAATCATGGTTGAGGTGAACAGTGGTCGTCCGCTGGAGGTTTACGGTCCGTATTTACTTCGGACCGTCCCTCGCCGTCTTTAACCTTAAGCAAACCAGAAACTTTGGCAGCAGATGGTGATTTACGACCATGGTTTACGGGCCGTAAATCACTTTACGGTCCGTCCTCCCTCGTTTTTAATCATTTGCCCAATTGCGAAACTTGAAATCTTACATGCCAATTTACGACTGCCAGTTTACGGACCGTATACCAATTTACGGTCCGTATTTCACTATACGACCCCTGGGCAGTTTTGCCAACTCTCAACCTTTCACATTTCTAGACTTTTCATTCCAGTTATTCCCGCCCACTTGCACACATAGATCATGAACATAACACACTCGCACTCTTCGCATTCATCACTGGTTCTTTTCCTTGCGTACCAACGGAAGATTTTCCCGAGGTGTAACAAGAACCAAGGATGTAGCTTCAATCAAAGTTTTGTGGAGAAATAATAATGTCGAAGTAAGCCGACTCGGCCGGGAAGAGGCAAATGAGATTATTAAGTGCTGTATTTGTTCCCGGCATTTTCGAGAGATTCACCGAGGCATCATCTCCCCCTGTGTATTATTTCATTTTCAGCTATCGGATCGGGTCGGTGAGGCTACAAGAGCGTACGTCAGAGATAAGGCCCCGTGCGGCGATTGGGGGTCCGCGGGGCAGTCGATTGGTATATTTGGCAGGGGAAACTCCGTTAAAAATTGCTATAGCTCATGATTTGTTCGAACATTCGAGGACAAATGTTCCTGGGGGGAGGGGGGGAGGGGGGAGAAATGTTACGCGTCTCGTTTTCATCGTAGGAGAACTTATGGTTTTCTAGTTGGGTATGCCTTTGGAATAGAGACCCGTGCCTGAGTTTTAGAGGTAGAAAGTGTCTTACCCCGTGTACAAAGGTAGCATCAGGTATTCCTGGTAACCTACAGGATTAGAAGTTGAACGAATCGAATTGACGCAATAAGAACAGATCTAGGGAAATTCGCATCTCGCCAACATCGACGGCCGCGACACGTCGATGGACCCTTCAATAAGGACATCGTTACGTTCGCAGCCTCCGATCCGGCAGCGCAGTCGACCTGAGCAAGTTGACGGACCGTCGACTAGTCGACGGGTCGTCGACCCACTCATCGAACCGCACTGCTGGAACTTTTTAGTTCGAAGTTAGAGAAAACCCTAGTATATTTACTCCCAATATTTTCTATCATTATAGTGGAGATTTGGTAAGATCCGAGCCCCGTAAAACCCTAGCTTGTGAAGAAGAAGGTTGCTCCTAGGGTTTCATAAAGGTTGTGAAGCTTGGGAAGTTGAAGTTGAAGCTAATCCTTAGAATCTTAGACCCCTCAAGGTAAGTAAATGATATCTACCTTTGTACTTAAGTTAATTGGTAAGAGTTTTAGTGGTTTTAAGTAAAGAGAAGGTAGCTATGAAAGTGGCAAGTTGATGAAGGGTAAAATAGTGATTCTGGGGCTGTTTTAAGAGATGATTGGAAATGGATTTGAGTACATCTTGATATGTAAGTGTTGTCATTGTTGTTGTTGATATCAGAGCTGAGGTCGATTGAATCGTAGTTAAAGGATTGTTAAGCTTACAAGGGAAATGTTGTCCACAATTCGTTAAGCTCTTTTTGCATTTAAAATGGTTAGTAAATGAGGTAAATAGTTTAATTAAGGCCTACGTTATCTTGATGGTAGACTTACGAGTTTGAAAAGTAGGAGTTGGATGATTGGATACACTCCAAGGTATGTTAAGACTATGTTACACCCCCGTACTTCTAGATGAACGTTCACTAAGTTTAAGCACAAGTACGTGGAATGATGATCAAGATGAGCCGTCTTTCGGGTTTAAGGAATGATATAATTATTAGGTATACTTATGGATAAAGTGATACATGAGGAGTACCGGGAAGCCTCACCACCAAATAGAGTTGAAGAAATAAGCTATTGAGACCTTGGATTTTATGGAAAATATGAGGGGCAATTTTTGGTTCAACTTTGAGAAAGAATATCTTTTAGTATATGAGAAGTTTTGAAGCAAAGAAAAAGACTAAAATGAAGTTCGTCGAGTCTAGTTTCCAACCTAACAAACCGCTCATCGATAATACACGTAGCAAGAGAATTATGTGGATGTTACAAGGGCGAGGGCCGATGGTAGAAACGTGTGCTACAAGAATCGACATGCTAGCGTAGTCGTGCTGCCACAAGAATCGGCTGGCGACCTACCGCGCTGGCAAGATCGCTATAGTATCAAGCTACAAAGGCCGAACCGACTTTGGGACCTTATAAAAGGGGTTTTACCCCTCATTTTCACCCAAAAACACCTCTCAAAATCTCCCAAACTTTCTAGAGAGTTCTCCCAACCTTTCCACCACAAAATTTTAACGCGAATTAAGTATAATCTCCGGATTTAAGTTTGGACGACGCGTAGTTGCGATTATACTATCGTATTGCGTGAATCTTAGTTGGAATTCAAGGCAAATATCGAGATACGACGGTACTACGAGAATAAGGATTTAATCTCTCCCTTGTTGATATGGATATAAGTTTATTGCATACAGTTAGTTGTAATAATTGTGATGATTTGTTGGTGGAAAACTGACAAATGTCGTGGTGGGATATTTTATTGAATATATTGGTATTGATAATACATACGGTTGACGGTGGTATTACAGCATTGTTGGTGGATTATGATTTCGTCAGGCATATAAAAATGTGGGAGACGTCGCCCGAATTTGTATTCAAAAAGGTGGTTTCATTTAAACGTTCGAGGATGTGTGTGTGGCAATGAGTCTAATGATTTATATGTAGACATACGAGCTTGGGAGAATAAACGTATGA